>NW_026705100.1:0-50001 GCF_029867415.1 Vicia villosa | reverse complement strand
CTTGATGGTTCCCCTCAGAGATGATCACAGTATCAAAAATAGAGCTTCGAAATGGTGCTCTTGATTGATAATTAAGATGCAACTGATGTATGATCTTAGGGTCAAAATTTGGGGTATGACAACTTCTACTAGAGCTCCCAAAGTTCAGAAGACGAAAAAGAAGAAGTCTTCAGGTAATTCTTCTACCTCTATCCCTGTTATTAATTCTAATAATATAGTAACATTTGAACAACCCACATGTCAAACATCTGCACAACCCACCTGTCAAACTTTTGAACCCCTTATATCTCAAACAACCGAATCACCCATACTTCAATCATCTGAACCCTCTTTACATCAAACATCTGAACCTACCTCTGTGCAAACTTCTGACCAACAAAACTCAGCTGCTGACCCTAAAATAACTCTAGAACACCAGGAACAAAATCCAAAAGTTGCCTAAGCATTATTGGACATAGATAACTTTGAACTTCATTCTTCAGAACTTTATCAGGAACAACCAGAAACCTCAAACAAAACTCATCCAGAAATTCAATAGGATTAGGATTGGTAGGATTCGCTCCATTGTAGAGAATGAGGGTTAGTTTATATAAGAAGAAAATTATGTGAATGAAAAGTGGGCTTTGCAAGATGGGCTTGGGTCAATTTAAGTTCAATGGACCTCATCTTTATTTGCACTTAAAGAACAAATGCAAATAACAATAAAATGATTTACTAATTTCAAATAAAATTCAACTTAAATCTAAATTGAATTAAAATTAGAATTGTAAGCCTGAAAAAGATTAGTAAACCGAAAATATTGTTAAATCGTAAAAGCGAACAAAATGCGCAAAGATGAACATGTAATGCATATTTTTGATTTTCTGAATAAATGTAAAATTAAGTTAACGTCCTAATGACAAGATGCAAATGATATGCAAAGTCTACGCTAAAAAAAAAAATCTGGAGGGCAAATTTTGGGGTATGACAGTACCATTTTGGCTTCTTATGTAATTAGTTTAGTATGTTAATCTGTCAAAATTTTAATTTCTTGAAGACAAGGTTTATATTTCTTCAAGTACTTGCCATTTACTCGAAGGATTCTTCGATATTCTGCTAGTTCTTCGATCTCATAAATGTTATTTGAAAATGCTCGCAAGATTCGAAAAGGACCTTCTCAGTGTGGGGACCAATCCCTAACAATTGATTCTTTCGATCCATGGGCAATATTACCTTCCATAATAACTCATTCGTTGCAAATATTTTGCTTTTAACTCTTTTGTTGTAAGCCCTAGATACTATTTCCTTTTGCCTTCTTAGAATTTCCAAAGCTCGTAATCTTTCCTCATCCAAGTATGCTAATTCGTTCATCATCATTTCCCAATAATGTTCATATGGAATTTCATCCCGCCTCTGAATCCTTACGAATTGAAGGTGAACTTAGACCGGCAGGAGTGCATCATGACCAAACGTGAGTTGGAAAGGTGTAGCATTAGTTGCTTCTTTAAGGGACGTTTAGCAAGCCCAAAGAGCTTGATCCAAGGTCTTATGCCAATTCTTTAGCTTTCTCCCCACGTGCTTCTTAATTAAACCAATTATCACTTTGTTGGTTTCTTTGACTTGTGAAGCAACTGGAAAAACTCATCAAAAAACAATGAATTCGCCATCGAGTGTTTATTTATCCTACGAGACGGGAAAGGAAAAATATCGAGTAAAACCTAAGAGAAAACAAACAAGGGTCTTACGACCAAGAGAAAGGGTAAGGGAGTCGGTTACGCAAGGGGAAGGGATTAGCACCCCTCACGTCCGTCGTACTCGACGGTACCCACTCTTATTAATTCTGATCTATGGGTGTAAAAAGTCTAAGTCTAAAGCTTAATGCTAAGGAAATGCAATGCATGCAAAATGTAGGGAAAATAAAGTTGTTCTCACTCGGGACCTACCCCAATGCCTACGTATCCTTTTTGAGGAATCAGAGTTACCGTAGTTCAGCTCAATTTTCTGTTTGTTTTTGTGTTTTTTAATGAACAGTTACATTCGCACTTCGCTGCTCGACCTTTGGAGACTTAAGCTGGGAAATGGAGCGGAAATAACATGCTCTTACCTAACCAGGCAAAGCTAAAAAGCAAAAGAGATTGATTGGTATTTTTTGATGTCGATAGAGGTGATCTAGATCCCAATGCAAGGATTCCCACCTTTCTCCACTTTTTAGATGTTTGAAATTTATTAAGTGTTTTATGTGTTTTTGAATGTAGATAGTGGTGAATTAAATCCCAATGCCCTTCTCTACTTATTAAGTTTTTTATATGGTATTTTTTAAGGGAAGATTTTTCAAGTATTTATTAGATGTTTTGAAGGTTAAAAAGAAAAAGATGACCTAAACTAATAGGGAGACTAATTATAGACCTAATGTTGACATGCTTGGATAACTATCCTAATGTCTAGACGATTTACCTTGAATAAGGTAGAATTGTATCCTAAGGGAACATGGCATAAGAAAAGAAGGGGGTAAACACCTCAAAGGCAAGAGAAAATATGAGATAACCATCTCAAGAGAAAATAAATATAAACAAGAAGTAACTACTTCGAGAATATGAGATAACCATCTCAAAGGAATAAATACACAAACATGAAAGTAACCACTTTCAAAGGTACGAGATAACCATCTCAAAAGGAAGAGCGCAAAAACACACATACAAGAAAGTAACCACTTTCAAAAGAAAATGAGATAACCATCTCAAAATGAAGCAAACACAAACAAGAAGTAAACACTTCAAGGAAATGAGATGAACATCTCAAAAGAAATCAAACACAAGTAAGAAGTAACCACTTCAAGAACATGAGATAACCATCTCAAAATAAATCACACACCAATAAGAAGTAACCACTTCAATATAACCATCTCAAAAGAAAAGAAATACTACTCAAACAAGTAGAGAAAATAAAGAAGTAACCACTTCTAAAAGATAAACATCTTAAAAGGAAACAAACTTACTACTTAAACAAGTAGAGAGGAAAATGGTTTAAGAACCAATTTAGGTCAAGACTTGAAAGGAGAATGTAAATTATAGAATAAGTTATCTCAATATTAAAACTCAATCACGCGAGTAGTCATGGACCATAGGCAACAGAAGTGTGATGTCATACCATTGAGGAATCATACATCAAAAGCTTAACAAAGCAAAGTGTGACCTCTAAGGATCAAAATAAAACAAATGGGGCAGTAGCAAAGTCATCCCATATGTATCAATCATGGGATACCTCTAAAGAGAGGAATTAGTCCTCATGACACAAGACTAGCTAGTCAAAATATCCAAACAAACTCTAAGAGAAGTGAGCACTTCAAACAAAAACTTAAAACAATACTTACTTAACCAAGCAAGCAACACAATCACATGCAATTAGGAGACAACCTAAGAAAGCACAAAATAGAAGGAAAGATGGTTACCACACATCAAAACCAAAGCATATGCGAAAGGTGACACCAATCATAGTATCACCCAACAAATGGGATCATGTACTCAAGGTGAAGGAAGAAAGCGAGATGAGAAGAGGAAATGAGATTAAGATTCGAACACAATAAGTTAGATCTCAAACCCCAAAGAGTTTCAAATATAAACAAGCTCAAAGAAAGAAATGAAGTCAAGTGATTCTCAAGTCACCAAAGGACTATCCTTGAACATATCATTCTTCATTTAGAATCCACACAAAAACACATAAGAATTAAAGACTTCCTCACAATTAAAGAAAGCTTACTTAACCAAGCAAGTATTAAGGAAGGAAAATCAAACAATTAGGTGAACACCTAAACAAGCAATTAAGAGTAGAAGAAGAGATGAAGATTAAACAATCAAACATCAAAAAAGTAATGCCTACAAAGGTAGAACTTCCAGATCAAATATTGCCAATAACCATAGGACTTAGAATCAAACATCGCCTATAACCATTGGACTTAAAATTAAACATCGCCTATAACCATAAGACTTAAAAACAACATCGTCTATAACAATAGGACTTTAAAACAAGCATCGTCTATAATAATAGGACTTAGAAACAAACATTCAAGATTCAAACAAAATGCAACAACTCATATACATCGAACATATTGTTCGGCCAACTATATGTTCCTAAGCATTACAACCTAGCATGATGCAAATTAAGGCTCAAGGAAGCGTACCTTCCAAGTGGAAAATAAATCCACTATGCCTCTGAAATTTGCATAAGCGATAAGAAATCCAAGCTAAGAGGAATGAGAAATCCAAGTTCAATAAGATCCAAGTACAATAAGAGATTCAAGATAAGGAGTCCAAATCAAGTCGTCAAGAGATAATCCTCAAATCGATCCAATAGTCGCAAATGGACAAGTGAATATGAAATCATCAAAGAAATTGAAAAGGAGTTAGTAACAATAATTAACCATAAAGGAAAAATAAGGACTATATCCTAATTAAACTATAAAGGAGAAAAACAAATATCAATTCTAAATATCATATATTTTTTATCAACAAAAGATTAATGGACAAATAAAATTATTGACAAAAATTAGTGCAAAAGAAATTAAAGGTTAAATACTCATTTTCGTCTCTTATCTTTAACTCGGTGTCCAATTTGATCCCTTAACTTTTAAAAAGACCGTTTTGGTCCCTTAACTTTGCAAAGTGAATCACGTTAGTCCTTTCTGTCAATTATGTTAGTCAAAGTCAATTATCAAGTCAATGTGGCGCTGACGTGGAATGCCACGTAGGTGAAACCAACCTTGCAACCAATTTAGCGACGCAAAAATCCTTCACTAAAAATAATTTTTAAATTTTATAATTATCTTCATCTTCTTCGTCCTAGTTTGTGTAATTCCAAGAAAACGTAGTGTAAGTGGTGATTGGTTGGTGAGTTTTCTTTCACAAGTAGCAACAACCATCAATGGAGTTCTATACTAAAAATAACGTTGTTAGACCAATTTTCTTTTCTTTCAATGTTGTAAAAGACAAAAGGTGATCTTAAACTAGTTTGGTGAATATTTCTTCATGTTATACTTTGACGGCAAGACAAGAATTAAGAGACTAGAAGTCAACATCCACCTCACATATTATTTTTTTTTGTTTGTCTACAAAGTGCGATTTAGCTTGTTTATCATTCGGAAGGCTATAGTTCTAGTTTGGCAAAAAGTGTCTTGGAATGTGGTTTCAAACAGAGTTAATATAGATTGAGTTAGCAATTTCTACAATCTTTCTCATTAGCCAATATCAAAGCATAAAACTATCCCAAAAAATAGAAAACAAAGCATTGAAATTAGACAGTTCTTTTTCCAAATTAGTTTCACTCGAACCTTTCATACACAATGTTGTTCAGATTTCTCAAGTTTAATTTCTAAAAAGTTCAAAAACAGTTGCGTAATTTGTAAAAAATTAATCATTTTACAGGAATGAAAGTGAGATTGGCGAAGAAGATCTCATTGCATACATGTACAAAATCATATTGGGGAAGAAATTTGTTACTCAATCAAAACTCTTTTCTTAGTTGTTAAAGAGCATGAAATTAAATTAAATCTACAGTAGAAATTGAAGGAATTGAAGGTTATAATTGAAGATGTTTTATGAATTGGATAAATTTTAGATTTTTGAGGAACTGATGTAAAAGATGAAGAATCTTAATCAAAACCCAGAAAAATAATTTAGTGACAGGTTTCCGTCACTAAGGGTGTGTTTGGTTCGGAGTAGATGGAGGGGAGGGGAGGGGAGGGGAGGGAATATTTCTAATTAAATGTGTTTGGTTCAAATTTTATGAGGGAAGGGGAGGGGAGGGTGTTAATTTGTAATTCCTTGTGTCGAGGTAGTTTGTTACTCGAACACAAGATGTGTCGAAGTGTGTAACAGTTTGTTACACATAAGTTTGTTTTAAATCTAGATAGATTTGATTTAGATTTAAAATAGATTAGATTTGATTTAGCTCCAAAATAGGTATTTTGGGCTTTTATAGTTTTGGGCTTTGGCTTAGGGAGAAGGCAAACCTAAATCTATAAATAGGGAGTAACCCTCATTATTTGTAATCAAGTCATTAATCTTGTATTCACAGAAGTTGCAGTTGCAAGTGAATAACAGAATTTCCACAGTTTGTGGGCAGAGAGAAACTCTGCAGAAAATACTTCCTTCTTCTCTTTTAATTTCCGCAAACCCTAATCCTAGTTTTGTTCCTATTTTCTTCATTGTCATCTTTAACGATAAGGAATTACTCAAAGGTTTGAGAGTCTAATTCCAACATCTGGTATCTAGAGCTCCGGTTAATCGATTCAAGGCAAGAAGAATGGCGATGGCAATGAATCATCCGAATGGGCATTTTCCAGCAACACTACCAATTCTGAAAGGAGATAACTATGAGAATTGGTGCAAGCAGATGAAGGTTGTATTCTGTTGTCAAGATCTTTGGGATCTTGTAAAAGAAGGGGTAGAACCGCTTGCAGAAGGTGCGAAGGAGGAAGAAAAAGCTGCTTATAAAGAATTGAAGAAGAAAGATTATAAAGCTCTCTTTATAATTCATCAATGTCTGAGTCCAGATAATTTTGAAAAGGTTAGTGATATAGAATCTTCAAAAGAAGCTTGGGAGATTCTTGAAAAATCTTTTGGAGGTGCAGAAAAGGTGAAAGAGGTGAGGTTACAAACTCACAAGAGAACATATGAATTACTTCAGATGGAAGATAGCGAAAGCATAACTGATTTCTTCACTAGGATTACGAAACTAGTGAATCAAATCAAGATATGTGGAGAAGTATTAACAACAAGAGCTGTTGTCTCAAAGATTTTAAGATCTTTGGCTCCTAAGTTCGACCACATCGTGGTAGCCATAGAAGAGTCGAAGGACTTGTCGAAATTGACAAAAGAAGAGCTTCAAGGGACGCTTGAATCTCATGAACAAAGAATGGCTGAAAGAGCTGCGGGCAAGTCGAAGAGCGATGTGGCTCTGCAGGCTCAGTCAGCAAACGAAAAGAAAGGCAAAGGAAGCTGGGCTGGAAATAAAGGTAGAGGTGGCTACAACAATTCGACTGGTCGAAATCAGCAAGAAGGAAATTGGTCGAATCAGAGAAAACCCTCATATCAAGGCAACCAAAGAGGTGGTGCTGCAGGTAGAGGAAGAGGTGGTGGTCGAAAGCCTGACAAGAGTCACATTCAATGTTTCAACTGTCAGAAGTATGGTCACTATTCGACAGTTTGTCCAGAAAAGAATAAAAGTCAAGAAAGTGATGCAAAGTTTGCAAAACAAGAAGAAGAAGAGATGTTGTTGATGGTCACAACAAAAGATGAACATAAATTCAAGGACCAATGGTACTTGGATTCAGGATGCTCATCACACATGTCTGGAAGAAAAGATTGGTTTGTCAACATAAGACCCTCGATGAAAAATATGGTGAAATTTGCAAATGACAATACTCTAGCAGCTGAAGGTATTGGTGATGTAATGATTACGAGGAAAGATGGAAAGAGGTCAGTAATTTCCAATGTGTTGTACATACCAGGCATGAAGAGCAACTTACTCAGCATTGGGCAGTTGGTCGAAAAGAATTACAAAGTTTCGATCGAAGACAAGATGATGAGAGTTGTCGATGCAAGTGGGAGGTTAATCTTGAAGGCTCCTATGTCACAGAATAGAACCTTCAAGATCGAACTCAATGTGATGGAGCACGAGTGCCTTGCAACTGCAGCTAGCAGAGATGAATGGATATGGCACTATCGACTAGGGCATCTCAACTTCAATGACATCAGAGACTTGAAAAGAAAGAATATGGTTTCAGGACTGCCAGAAATCGACATTCCAAACGAGGTATGTGAGGAATGTGTGCAGGCGAAGCAGCACAAGAATAGCTTCAGCAAGGATGCAGGAAGTAAGTCGAAGGCTATTCTCGAAATCATATACTCTGATGTATGTGGACCAATCCAGGTGGATTCGAATGGAGGTAACAAATACTTTGTTACATTCATAGATGATTTCAGTCGAAAACTATGGACTTACCTGATCAAGAAGAAAAGTGAAGTGATCGAGGTATTTGTCAAGTTCAAATCTATGGTCGAAAGACAAAGTGGTCGAAAGCTCAAGGTTTTGAGAACTGATGGTGGTGGAGAATATGTGTCGAAAGACTTCGACATGTTATGTGAGAAAGAAGGGATTGTGCATGAGGTGGTGCCACCCTACACTCCACAGCAGAATGGAACTGCAGAAAGGAAGAATCGAACCATCATGAATATGGTAAGAAGTATGTTAAAAGGCAAGCATTTACCTAAAGAATTTTGGGGAGAAGCAGTGTCGACTGCAACATACATTCTAAACAGATGTCCGACAAAGAAGCTAGAAGGAATTACTCCAGAAGAATGTTGGTCTGGTGTGAAGCCTAGCTTGAGCCATCTGAAGGTATTTGGATCTATAGCACATAGACATGTGCCAGATCAGTTGAGAAGAAAACTTGATGACAAGTCGAGTCAAATGATACTTATAGGATATCATTCGACTGGAGGATACAAGTTGTTCGACCCAGTGAACAAGCAAGTAGTGATCAGCAGGGACGTGATCATAGATGAGCTTAAAGAATGGGATTGGACTGAAAATGTCAAGAAGGATTCAGTGAGAATTCTTTATGACGAACCAGCTACTGAAGTCGAAAGAGAAGAAGTTCGACAAGAAGAAGTCAGAGGTGATGCAGGCCCAGGCAGACCTCAGAGAACAAGACACATGCCTGCAAGGTTGCAAGAATGTGTAATTACATCAGATGATGTAGTCAACGATGAAGGTGAGCTGGTACATTATGCTTTCTATGCAGATGTAGAACCTGTCAATGCAACTGAGGCATTGAAGGATTCGAAGTGGGTGAAAGCTATGAATGAAGAATTGAAGTCCATCGAAGACAACAATACTTGGTCACTTGTCGAATTGCCTCAAGGCAAGAAGGCAATTGATGTGAAGTGGGTATACAAGGTGAAGTGTAATCCCAAAGGTGAAGTGACTCGATACAAGGCAAGGCTTGTGGCAAAAGGATTTCTTCAGAAGGAAGGAATTGACTTCGATGAGGTCTTTGCACCTGTTGCCAGGATCGAAACGATCAGGTTGGTTGTTGGTCTGGCGAACATGAACAATTGGCACATGTGTCAGATGGACGTTAAATGTGCATTCCTGAATGGACCCTTGGACGAAGAAGTCTATGTTGCACAACCAGTTGGGTTTGTGAAACATGGAGAAGAGAAAAAAGTGTACAGACTGCATAAAGCACTGTATGGGCTGAAGCAAGCTCCAAGAGCTTGGAATAAGAAGATCGACAGTTTCCTAAGGGAGGAAAAATTTGTGAAGTGCACAACTGAACATGGAGTATATGTAAGAAGAAGCAAGAGTGAATTGCTTATACTATGTCTCTATGTCGATGACTTGTTGATAACAGGTAGCTGCAAGAAAGAAATCGAAGGCTTTAAAGGTGATCTCAGCAAGGAATTTGAAATGTCAGATTTGGGCGAAATTTCATACTTCCTTGGCATTGAATTCCACAAGAGTAGTAGAGGATTGATGATGCATCAAAGAAGATATGCAAGTGAAATTCTCAAGAGATTTGAGATGGAAGAATGCAATTCGACTTCGACACCTGCTGAAACAAGATTGCAACTGTCGAAGAACCCGGATGAAGAAGATGTCGACCCAACCCAATACAGAAGACTTATTGGGTCATTGAGATACCTTTGTCACACAAGGCCTGACTTAGCATACAGTGTAGGTATGATAAGTAGATTCATGCAGAAGCCAAAGGTATCACACCTAGCAGCGGCGAAGAGGATACTGAGGTATCTGAAAGGAACTCTCGACTATGGCATTCTGTTTCCTGCAGCTGATAAGGGAAAAGAATGCAAATTAGTGGGTTACACCGACTCGAGTTGGTGTAGTGATGCTGAGGATCGAAAATCCACAGCAGGATATGTGTTTATGCTAGGTGGTGCACCAGTTGCTTGGAGTTCGAGAAAGGAACCAGTAGTGGCACTATCATCGTGCGAAGCAGAGTACATAGCTGCTTCTCTTTGTGCATGTCAAGCAACATGGATGGTGAACTTGGTCGAAGAGATAACAGGTAAAGATCATGGAGCAATTACCATGAAGATCGACAGCATGTCAGCTATCAATCTGGCGAAGAACCCGATAGCACATGGTCGAAGCAAGCACATCGAAATGAGGTTCCATTATCTTCGAGAGCAGGTAGCTAAAGGGAAGATGAATTTGGAACACTGCAGAACTGAGAATCAGATTGCAGATATCATGACGAAGGGAGTGCTGGTCGAAATATTCAGAAGACTAAGAGCTATGATGAATGTGGATAGCTTAGACACAATGAATTAGGTGGTGTGTTAATTTGTAATTCCTTGTGTCGAGGTAGTTTGTTACTCGAACACAAGATGTGTCGAAGTGTGTAACAGTTTGTTACACATAAGTTTGTTTTAAATCTAGATAGATTTGATTTAGATTTAAAATAGATTAGATTTGATTTAGCTCCAAAATAGGTATTTTGGGCTTTTATAGTTTTGGGCTTTGGCTTAGGGAGAAGGCAAACCTAAATCTATAAATAGGGAGTAACCCTCATTATTTGTAATCAAGTCATTAATCTTGTATTCACAGAAGTTGCAGTTGCAAGTGAATAACAGAATTTCCACAGTTTGTGGGCAGAGAGAAACTCTGCAGAAAATACTTCCTTCTTCTCTTTTAATTTCCGCAAACCCTAATCCTAGTTTTGTTCCTATTTTCTTCATTGTCATCTTTAACGATAAGGAATTACTCAAAGGTTTGAGAGTCTAATTCCAACAGAGGGGAGGGGAGCAAAACCCCTCCAAAACACACTTTTTGCGTCCTCCCAAATCGGGGGGATTTGGAGGGGAGGGGAGGGAATCTGAACATTGATATTTTAAAACTTATTATAATTACTATAATATCCTCAGTTTTATTTTAATATTTCAAAATTATTTATTTTCTTGTGTATTGCTGCTCTCTTCTGTGTGATTTTTCTCGATTGCTTCTGTCAACATATTATAATTATTCTCCACCTTCAAATTATTTTAAAATTTTTGTCCTTAATATAAATCATAATCATTGTACTTTTTTATTACGATTTAAAATTTGTATCAACATATAGTTTAATTTGTTTTTGAACATTTTATTCGAATTAGGTGAACTCAATATTTCAACATTATGTACTAAATTATAACTTTTTAGTCACTCAATATTAGAAATTTTACTAATAAAAAAATATGTATAAATTTTTCACATTTGAATATCACATTGTATCACTTATATAAGATAATAAGGATAAAAATGTAAATTATTAATAAAACCTCTCCCCTTCCCTCCTGAACCAAACATATTTTTAATTAAAATCCCTCTCTTCCCCTCCCCTCCCCTCGTTTGAACCAAACACATATCTAATTAAAAAAATCCCCTCACCTCCCCTCCCCTTCCCTCCCCTCCATTAAAATCCCTCCCCTCCCCTCCCCCTCATTTGAACCAAACAGACCCTAAATCATTCACAAAAATTAAAGATTACACGTCAGCATAAACTTGACGCAGTTAATGAAATTTGCACGGAAAGGACTAACATGATACCTTTTGAAAAATTGAGGGATTAAAATGGTCTTTTTAAAAGTTAAAGGACCAAACTGGACCCCGAATACAAGATAAGGGACAAAAAAGAGTATTTAGCCGAAATAAAATAAAACACTATGCTGGAAGGGGTGTATTGCTGCTGGCAGAGTAATTCGCAGGCCCATTGTCTTGGCCCAACAGAGTTTTTGTTTGATAAAAAAGCAAGAATGGGGTGCGCTGGCTCCAGGGGGTGTGGCAGAAGCAAATCGTGTAAGGCCTATAGTCCAGTTTTTGGCTTCAGCTTCTTTGTAACATCATAAAAAAAAAAAGTGTGCGGGCTGGCTGATGGAGGTGTGAATAAGAATTCAGTCTAGGCCGAGACAGTTTTTTATTGGCAACAGTAGGGGGTGCGATGGGCTGTGCGAGAGGTAAGAACAAGGAAATCGGTGACCAAGGCTCGACAGCAATAAACAGCAATGATTGTGATCCAACATCAATTCAACAATATTATAGATATTTATTCAGATTAAAATCAATTATTTATAATTAACACTAAATAAAAATGAAAGAAAATGAAAAAAAATAAAAATAAATGAGATAAAGGGGATTAGGGTTTTCTGTTAGGACACATCACGTTTCAGAAACCCACACTTCCTCATCTCTCTCAAGTGAGGAACAGCGGCGGTGAATCTCTCTTTTCGTCTCCGACGAGCTTCACGGTGGCGCAAGACCTCTCCCTCTTGCTCTCCCCGATCGCAACCTCTACGCTCCCCCTCCGTCTCATCTCGTCTCAGCCTCTCTTCTCAATGCAGCGACGGCGGTGGTCTCCTCAACCTCAACTCTGATCTACTTCTGACGACTCAACGACGATCTTCTTCTTCAATCTCGCTTCTTCGTTCTCCGACGGCCTCTGATGTTGGTTTTGAACGTTGTTGTGTTTGATATTGAGTTGAGTTGCTTGCGACTTGCTGCGTTCGTTTGTTGTCTGATGATGAGTTGTTGAAGAAGCACGGATGATGACGATGATGGTGAACTTGATGTCGATCTTGAGTTTGATTTCGTTCTTCAATTGAGCAGGTTGTGGTGTATAAACGGTCACGGAATCGGTGAGGTCCTTCCAACTTTTGTTCATTCATCTCTTCTTCTTTCAATATTTTCTGAAGGGTTTAGTGCTTAAGAAGATGATGATGATGATTTTGCGGCTATGTTTTGTGGGAACAATCTCATTTTTGCAAGAAGGCTGTTTATTTCGGAAGATGATGAACACAAGTTAGGGTTTTGAAACCAGTTATCCAAACCGTATACATAACCCGTTTTCTAAACAGTTTTTCATAACCCGTTTTTTAAAACAGTTTTTCATAACCCGTTTTTTAAAACAGTTTTTCATAACCCGGTTTTAGAAACAGTTATCCAAACCGTTTTCTTAACCCGGTTTTAGAAACAGTTATCCAAAACCGTTTTCATAACCCGTTTTTAACCAGATATCCAATCTGTTTATGTAACCCGGTTATGAAACCAGATATCCAAACTGTTTACGTAACCCGGTTTTGAAACCAATTACCCAAACTGTTTATGTAACCCGGTTTTGAAACCAATTACCCAAATTGTTTACTTAACCCGGTTTTTTAACCAGATATCCAATCTGTTTCCTTAACCCAGAAATCCAATCTGTTTCCGTAACCCGGTTTTGAAACCAGTTATCCAAACCTTTTACTTAAACCGGTTTTGAAACCAGTTATCCATACTTTTTTCTTAACCCGGTTTTGAAAAACCAGATATCCAGACTATTTTCGAAACCCGGTTTTGAAATCAGATATCCAAATTGTTTATGTAACCCGGTTTTGAAACCAGTTATCCAAACTTGTTTTCTTAACCCGGTTGTGAAACCAGATATCCAAACTTGTTTTCCGTAACCCGGTTTTGTAACCAGATATCCAAACTTGCTTTTTATAACCAGTTTTTGAAATCCAGATATCCAAACCCGTCGTTTCTTAACCAGTTTTAATATCCAACCCTCAATTATTAAAAGCAACCTCTTTTTGAAACTCATTTCTTAACCGATTATATTTTTAAAACCATTTCGAAACTCGGTTATTAGAAACCTATTTGAAACCTTTTTTTTAAGAATTTATTTGAAAAAGTTTTTTTAACCAATTATTTGAACTGTACCAGTTTTTAAAAGTTTTATGGTCTTTTACTTTAAAAATTACCAATGAGATTATTTCAATTTTTTTTAATTTGTATTACGTGTGGATTTTTAGGTGTTTTTTCATGTCGTTATTCTTTTCTTGCATCTCACAATTTTTTATTTTATATGGCATCTCTTTTAGAAAAGATATAATTGGGATAAATTCAGGTATCTGTTTACATAATTCAATAATTCAACTTAAATTAAATTGATAATTTTCATATAGATGGTTTCCTGAATTCATGTAATACTCATCAATTATCTCTTTAAAACTGAAAAATTAAATATCGTATTGTTTTTTTTTGTTTTGCTTGATTGATCAATGGAAAAACCCACCGAATTTTCTAAACTCAATTAAATTTATTCTAACAGGAGCACTTAAATTAAAATATTTAAAGGCCTTAATTTGACATTTATTTCTCTCTAGAATTTTGATTGAAACAATTCTCTTGAAAAGAGAAAGAAGATAAAAGAGACAAAAAAAACTTGTGTGTGGAGAAGTACACCATAAATATGATAAAAGAGACAAAAAAAACTTGTGTGTGGAGAAGTACACCATAAATATGATATTATTTAAGATCTAAGGGCTCATAGTCATGGTTAACGGTGAAGATTGATTTAGGAAGTTTTCGGTATTGTACCGGTATCCTAACCAATCAAATACTATAATTTTATGTCATGTCACTTATTTATTTTAAAATAAATTAACATTTAATAACATTTTTCATAACTATATGTAATTGATTACTTCATTTTCTAAAAAGAAATGAAGGGTCCATTACTATAGTTTTGTGTAGTTTTGTGTGCATAAAGTTAAATAAATAGTAAATATGTGTCGTAAATACATACTTATTCTAATTAATTTCGTTTAACACCTATAATTTGTATCCCTAAACTTAATTTCATCTAATTAATCATCATTCCCTTCTTTTTTTTATTATTTTTTCTACATTATTAATAATACCTAATTATTAGGTTAAGTGTATATTTCAAAACAAAGTTGTCATATTTTTGTTCTAAAATAAACCTTATTCCCTCTGTTTTTTATTATAAGTTGTTTTGGAAAAAAATATTGTATTTAAATATAAGTCGCTTTACAATTCCAATGAATAATTAGTGCTACTTTTCCTAATATATCCTTAAATATTTATTATTCTCTCTCCGTTTAATTATATAAATTTATCTTTCATATTTCATTAATGAAGGATAATTTTGTAAAAACCTTCATAATTTCTTATTTTCATACAACAATTATTATTTTTCTTAAACTGTGTGAAAAGTCTAAAACGACTTATAATAAAAAACGGAGAGAGTAATTAATTATTATAATTGTGTATCTCTATTATCTAGGCTAATTCAAATTAATTTTCTAAACTTTGTCTATTTACATAAAACTCTTCTTTCAAAGCATTCAAATAAATAAATTTCCTAGTAAAAAACTAGTGTCATATTTTTGTTCTAAAATAAATGTTAATTAATTAATACAGTAATTATGTGTATCTCTATTATCTAGGCTAATTCAAATTAATTTTTTAAACTTTGCGTGTTCCCATAAAAACTCTTCTTTTCAAAGCATTCAAATAAATAAGTTTTTGTGTAAAAACTAGTATTAATGCAAACAAATCCGAAATACTCTTTTTAGCCATTGGGATAGTGAGACAATATGAAAAAAATAAAAATAAATTGAAGTTTTAAATTTGTAACTCAGTTTAGGCAAATTATTTTCAATAGAAGTTTTCGAATATATTAAAAACTCATAAAAGTTTTTACATACTGTTTTCTCAATTATGTGACAATTATATTGCCATCAAATAACAAATAATTTTAAATATTAAAAATTATTTTGCGTCAAATTATTTCATTAGTTTTATAATTATTTATCATGAATTTTTATATTTTGTATTCAAAGGAAATATTTGACTAATTCAGATTTTTGAATTTCAAATTCCATAAAGCTGCTTCACTTTCTAAGTTCCAAATTCATAGTGAGTCAAAATTATTTATAATAAAATTAATAAAACTTTTATTTTTTCCTAAAACTTTAATAAAACTATTTCACACACTTATGACTATGATAATATTAACTTTATGTTGTTTTATTAAATTTGTTTAGAACAAAATGAGGAAACACAAAAAGGCAATCGTTCTAAAATATAATTAATAACTAATATTTATAGTATTTTAATAAATAACTAATTGTGTTAAATTAGATAGAATCATGTGATTGGTAGGAGATACACTGCCCAATTTTTGGTGATGGGTAGAGAAGTTTTCCGCTTATTTTATACATACTTTTAAAACTGATAAATTTGAGCTAATAATAATCGTTGTCATTTAATGTGTTGGATTTATAATTGAAAATGAAATTAAATGTTTGTTTTATTCTTCTTTTGAAAAAATAATTTATTCTAATTTAATATTTAATGAAATTAAATGTTTTGTTTCATTCTTTTTAAAAAATAATTTATTCTAATTTATGGTTTAATGATATTAAATGCTTGTTTCATTCTTTTGGAGAAATAATTTATTCTAATTTAAGTCTTTATTTTTTCTAAATTTCCAAGTATTACTCTTTAAAATTTAAAACTGTATATATATATATATATATATATATATATATATATATATATATATATATATATATATATATATATATATATATATATATATATATATATATATATATATACCTTTAGATTCATCAAGAGAGAAACTAATAGCCACATTAATGTATTAATGTTCTCTCTCTTGATGTTTATTCCTCTCATCTCTCATTTAAAAATGCTCTCACTTGATATGCTCCCTATATATATATATATATATATATATATATATATATATATATATATATATATATATATATATATATATATATATATATATATATATATATATATATATATATATATATATATATATATATATATATATATATATATATATATATACCCGTACGATGCACGGGAAAGTTATATTTAATTAGTAATAAATGTAAAATCTCCGTAAAAGTAATTTATAAATTAAATAGATATATTACCTAAAATTTAACGATAATAAAAGAGAGCAAAACAAATATAAAAATAGAATAAAAATAAGAAGTCACACATGTTTGAGTTTAGAGTAAATGACATAAATGTAATATTCATAGTAAAAGTTTGATGAAATTAAAAAATGAAATAGATCAGTAACAATTATTTTAAATTTTGAAACACTTCTTTGTAAACGACATTTAATGTGTTATTTGTATGTTGACCCTCATTCGTAGCTATCAATAATTTCAAACCGATCCTTGATGTAACTCTTGAAATGGCAACATATAATTGTCCATGTGACAAAACAGACTGTGGAAAAAAATGCCTGGTTTATTTTCTTCAACTCGTGCCATAATTTTGTCATATACTGTTCTCTGTTCAACAGTCATAGTTGACATCAATTGAGTATGTTCTATAGCCAAAAGTTGTGTATCATAATTTAACTCATCATAAATGAGTCTATTTTGGCTTTCAGATGTAAGAGATGCATCTATTTGAGGCATTGTGGGAAAATCACTTAAACTCCTATTATTGCTCTGTAAGAATGATTTGAGATCTTGTAAAGTGAAAACAGTTGGTTATTGTGAGAAATAAGAACAATTAATTCTAACAATTAAATATAGATTCAATAAATTTAATGGAATAGATTGAAATTCCATTCTATAATCCTCTTTTATAGTCATCACTATAATCAATTCACATTATATTTTAAGAAATAAAATATTTAATATTTTTAAAAATAATAATAATAATCAATTAAAAATAATTTATGTATATGATATTTGTAACTTAACTAATATAAATTAAATATTTATTATCGATGTATTAAAAAATTGAAACTATAATTTATTAATCAAAATCTTTAATATAATCATATATGAATCAAAATTATTTATAAAATTAAAATATTCACATATTATTTTTGTATAAAAACAATTAATATGATTATATATTAATCAAAAGCGTTTATATCTATAGTTTTATAATCTATAAAAAAACATATAATTATTTATTACGTTAATATATAACATACTCATTTGTTGCCTATCGAAGAAATTATAAAAACTAAGTACTAAAAATATATTTAATATGATTTTACCGGTGGTTTAAATTAAAATAATTATATATTAATTGATAAAATATTCATGACTAACATATATAAATTATTTTGAATTGATTATTATTATTATTTAAAAAAATAAACAAATATTTCATTTCTTAAGTAACAAATATTAATAAGATGGATGGTGATGAATTAAAATATTAGATACTTTTGAAAGTAATAATAATTTGTTAAAACTAATTTATTTCAATCTAAAAATATTTACTTCTAATATAATATAAATATATTGAATTTATTTAAAACATAAATATTAATATAATTACATATTAATTAAAACTACCATTAAAATCATATTAATAAACATATTGTTGTATTTAGTCATTAATATTTTCAATAGGCAACAAATATTGTTATATATTAATGTTTAGAATTAATAAATAATTATATGATTTTTTTGGATAGAGAAACTATAGACATAAATGCTTTTGATTAATATATAACCATGCAAATTATTTTTACACAAAAATAATATATGAATATTTTAATTTTATTAATAATTTTTATTCACATGTGATTATATTAACGATTTTGATTCAAATGACTCAGCTCTTCCACCTCCTTTAGAAACTGAACTTCCACCTCCCGCATAAACTGAACTTCCACCACCCTTAGAACCAGAACCTCAACCCTCAAACCAAATTCCAAAACCTTATGAGTGGTACCAAGGGTCATGGGATATCCCTGGCTTCACAAGCCTCTTGGCTACAATCATCCCTGATATTCCAAATGAAAACATCTTCACAATCCCTGAATCATCATAAAAACCGCCAACTCCCTCCCCAGAACATATCTGCATCCCATCCTCACCAGAAATTCACATTATCTCGCCCTCACCGTCACCACACAACTCACCTATCTCCATATCAGAACCTCAACCAATCCACCATCCTGAAATAAATAACTCTGATGATAGCGCACCTGCTCCAAACCTTATCCCATCAGATGTTCAAATATTATTTCAGAATTTTGAAACAGAGATCAGGATTGGATTGCAAAATTGAAGGTTGATTATGCAAGCAATGCGAGTCCAGTTGCTTCAGGAGCTCTTTAGGATGCATTCAGACGGAGATTCAACTCTGAATCCCTCAAACTTAAAGAAACGTGTCGTACTCATGCTAATGAGAAATTTTCTGAGTGTCTGAATAACAGTCATTACTGTAGTGAAAGATATATGGGATTTGAAGCAACCTCTGCAGATTAGTGAGGCTCCTTGGTATTCACCTTCTAAACCTATGGATACGGAAGATGCTGAAAACTCTTGTTCTCTTGTTTTATTGAAACCACTTCCTGTCTATGTGCCCAAGGCTACTCCTGCTAGGAAAGTACCTACCTTGATGGTAGATATTGACTCCTTGGTTTCCAAGTTTGTATCTTCTCCTCTCATGATTGGAACTTCTGCTACTGCTTCAACCTATGATCCTCTTATGGTCGTAACTTCTGGCGTCGCTTCGACATCTGCTCCAACTTCTCTTGTGCTTGAAACACTGAATGCATTAAATAAGGAGAAGGCAGAGGTTAAGGAACGATTAGACAAGCAGAACGAGACCAACAAGGAAATCAAATCCTGGATGATTAAGCAAGAGGAGTCTACAAATGAAATCAAGAACCTTCTGCTGTCTCTTGTCCCTCGAAAACCTTAGTTCATGTTTAAGATCTTATGACATTGTCTTGTGTGTTTTTTTGCTGTTCTTTGTTATTTTTTTTAAAATCCTTGCTGCTTGTCTCGAACTTGTTTTTATCTATGAACATCCTTTTAGGTTTTATCTGAATGTTTTAACTTTTTACGCTTTTTGATTTAAGACAAAAAGGGGGAGAAAGTGATATTCTGATCAAATTAACACTCATGAGACTAAGTCTCAAACATCTAACAAGTGTACAAAGAAAATTGTACTTCTTTCTAAAAGTTGCAGGAATAGCATATTCTGAAAGAATATCATACAGATCTTCTAAAGAAGCTCTTTGAAAAGAAAATATAATTAATCTTCTGAAGAAATACGTTGGAGAGAAAAATACACTCAGGGAGGTTATGTTCTAAATTTTTTTTCTAAGTATTTATTTCAGGGGGAGATTATACATCTTAGGGGAAGATTGTCTTCTTATATTCAAAATTTCTAATAAGAACTTAAATGTTTTGTCATCATCAAAAAGGGGGAGATTGTTAGAACATAGTTTGATTCTAGTCATATCTTAGTGTTTTGATGATAACAATTAAATAAATTTTGTATTAGTAAATGTGGTACTCTAATTATATGTTTCTCATTTCAGAAGATGTTCTAATACAAGTACCATCAGAACATGAACTTTATGTAAAGCTGAACAAACGCTGAAAGGAAAAGTCGCTAAAGTTCTAATGAAGTAACTTCTGAATGCACCAATCGCTATAGACAAATTCTGATAGAAGTTATGAAGAAAGTCACAAATGCAAAGTTCTGATACCAGATAGAATACCGTTAAAAACATAATGATTAAAAGACGGGTGAAGGACTCATATGGAACAATTTCCAAGAAAGATTAGAGAAACAAAAAGCACATGCACTTCGTTAGAGACATAAATACAAAGGGCAAACACACAACAAAAACAAAAATAAGACACGCAACATTTAATGCTCTCTTAGAAAATCAATACAACGGACAAATTCTTAAAGCTATAAATAGGAGATCATTTGAAAAAGAACAAAGTGGTGAATGCATGCAAAAAGAAAAACTCAAAGAAAAACTCTCACGTTGAAGAAAATACTTCATTCATTTTTTATTTCATTCATACTCATTGTACTTAAAATTAGTGAAATATCACTTTTGTGATAAAGCTTTTAAGAAGCAATAAAAAACACTATAGTGAGAAGTTCTTACTTATGATTGTTCCTTGAGAGACCAGTTCGGTCAGATTTCTCAAGAAGTCTAGGACTAGTTTGTCTTAGAGGTATTAGTCACAAGAAGTTGGCTTGTGCATTGTATTATTAGTCACACCTGTTAGTTGTGCAGTTTAATCAGTTTGGTTATAGTGGATTAAGTCCTCGTTGAGAGAGGCGAAATCACCTTGACGGGTGGACTGGAGTAGTTTGTGTTTAAACGAACTAGGATAAAAATATCGTGTGATTTTTATTAAAAGCAAGAAAATCCCTTATTCAACTCCCCTTCTAAGTGTTTTCATACCCTTCAAGAGTTCGATCCAATATCTCACAGTTATGAACAAATATATGTATAATTTGTCTTCTAACAATTATCCTGGTATTAAAATATTCATAGGTTAGAGATTATCCCGATCAAATTCTTGTAGGTTGTTTCGTTTATTCTGCTAAACCAAAGGTATTGAGATCATGTATTTTGAAACTTGAAGACTAACCGCTGCAAGGTCCTGGTTCATGGAAAGGAGACTAACAGCTTCAATCCACCATTAAGAAGGAAGATTGACCACTTAAATCTCAAAATGGGTTCGGCCCGTTAGGCATGCCCGTATTGCCTGCATTTTTTTGCAGGCCGGACCTAGATTTTTTGCGGGCACATACATTTACATAAAATATTACATTTTTAGGCCTAAAATTTGCAAAGCCCACAAGCATTTCTCGTCTTGTCCTCATTATTTTGCAGGGTGGGGCAAGGTTTTAGGCCCACACCCTTAATTATGCATGCTCTGCCCCATTTTTTGTGAGATTTTGTGGGGTGGGCCTAAACGGGGTGGGCAGACCCGTTTGCCACCCTTAATCTCAACAATATATTGAAGAAAAGACACAAACTTCCATATCTATTATCTTGTAATATTTGGTTGAAGATCAACCATCATTTCCTTACATAAGGGGGTTGATAAGCCTTTCTACTAAAAACTCTCAACTTTTATTGGAAACTCTCAAGACTAATTTTCGGGGATTGGACTAAGTTGATTTTGATTTAAACTATATAATTCTTGGCGTTCTTCTTCTTTCCTTAACTATTTAATTTATGAATTTTACTTTCCGCTGCTTAATTTTTGAAAATATTTTTAAACTCTGATTAGACTTTCCAAAAGTTTTTAAAACCTAATTTTTTCAAACAATACAATTCACACCGCCCCCTTGTGTGTGAAGTCTCAAATCTAACAAATAGTACTCAATCTCTTGATACCTCAACTAGTAAGGTTTGAGCCAAAATTCCACTATTTACTTTTCCTTCTTATGAGAGTCTTTGTACAATTTTTATTTTATAGATTCCCTAATGTACCTTTAGTTTACCTCTCACACTCAATCATTAGAGGTGGAGATCCACAACCATGATTCTTGACAAAGGTTTAAGATTATGAATAGTATTTGAATAATCTCTCACACACAACTAATTCTCACAAGTTCCACATTCTAGAAGGTTAATCACAAGGTATCGACAATAAGATAGGTGTCGGCGAATGAAGAAAACACATGTGGTTCTCTAAAGGTTATTGGAAAAAAGGGTTTATAAGTTCTTGGTGAATGTTTAGATATTGATCAATTCCATCAATTGATTGATCAACTCACTCTCTTATTTTTTTGCTCTATTACAAAAACACACAACAATGTTACAAGAGATTGTGTTACCACAAATTTCTAGAGAGATGTTCTGACTCTATTATTTTTGTGTTACTCTCTGTATATCATAGTCATAACAAAAGAGATAAGAGAAATTGGTGCTAGATGGTAGACACACTCTAAAACTAACAAAAATAATGAGTTTTTTTAATCAAATCATGAAGTAATGATTCAAATCAAAGTAATAACAACATGATTCAAAGGTTGGAAAGAAAGCAATAAAGCGGGAGCGGTCAAGCCTTACTCATCAAGGGATGTCGTCACAGCGTGGCGACGAGTTCCGTGGTCGGCTCTTTGTTTTGTGTGGAGGTGTTAATGCAGTAAAGCGGCAAGCAAAAGATTGGAAGTATTTCGGGATTTATCGTGTCCACAGAGAACGATGGAAGGAAAGAATATCACTCAATGTTTTCCGCGTTTCTAAGCTTGAGTTAAAATGAATTAAAAGTAAAAAGGTATAAATAGGAAAATCAATACATTCTTCGGAGAGAATAACTTATCTGACAGGAATATACACTACTCGCCACAAACTGAAAGCTATCGATCAGTTGTACTCAACCAATAATACTCGTCAAAATCATCATGTATCACTCACATCAGTGGCCATTTATGCAACACCTACGAGTTGTATCACAACCAAGGTTATGTCTAACGCAAAGTTGCAAGAACAAATGTATTCTCGCATCGGCGATGTCTCGCGTGAAACTGAATCACAAAAGCATTAAGCTTTGGTATACAAGTTGATTGTTAGCTCTAAATTTATCTCTAGAATCTAGAAACAAACAGATTTTCTTCCCTAATCAAGACTTGTGATGTCTATTTCCACAACAACACAAACATATATACAAAAAGATCAAGGAAAGCATCAATATTGATTTATAGATCAAGTTTTATACAACGCCATTAATCTTCGATACACAAGTGATTTTTAGCGTGCCGGGGTTTGGGCTAAACGGTCTCAGTCATTATTTTCTTGAAAATGTGCTTATTTGAAGCCATGTCTTCGACACTTTATTACTCGAGGCTCCAATATGCACCAATACCTATAAAATGATTGAAAACTATCAAATAGTACATAAATGAATTGAAAACTAAAATAATACGCAACATGTATAAATATAACAAAAACATACGCATTCACTCACAAGTATAGGAAAAAAAGTCGATAAGTGCTGCAAAACTATATAAAAAATAACTAATATTTGGAACTTAACAAACTCTCCCCAACCTAAACTTGTTTGTCCTTAAACAAAAATCAATCAACTCAAAGAATCAAAAGTAATAAATCAATGAATCTTGAATAAACAAGTTTCGAAAAAAAACAAATCTATGATTCAACACAAAATGCACAAAAAAAGTAATACTTACCACAATCCTACAACGACAACATGTAAACGAAATGAATCCTAAGTACAAAATCATACCAAGCATTCTAAAACAAAACAAGCTCAATCATGAATCACACCTGTAACACCCTTCTAAACCCCCGCAGAAATTATAATAAAGATCAGAGTAATTATACAACAAGGATGTTACAATTAATAAAATAAATAGAACTCCACGTCGGGTGTCATGCTTTATTGGAATTAAACCAAATATCAAACATGTGCCTTGCACAGCGGAAACTCAATTTAACAACGTTAAGGAACATATCCAAACAAATCAACAATACATAATCCATAACCAAGAATGGCAACAACGTATATCAAGTAACTCTAAGACTATCGACCCCCAGTGTTACAAGATCAGAGCATGACCGACACGAGTCCACATAACCGGATAAACTCTACGAGTCACCCTCACCGATCGCTTAAACCGCTACTTCAATCTGAAATCATCAAAGTAAGGGTGAGACTACATCATAATTAAATAGCATTATAAATCATCAGATATAGAATTTCATAAGCAATTATCCACCCTACTTAGCATATTCAGATTAATCAATTCATACCAATCACAAGCACAAATCAATAGTATGCACCAATAACACAACACAATCATAACACCGGATTTCATCCTGACATGTCATAATTTATACAAAGACCATGCAGACTCTTATGCATGTGGTACCAAAATTCGTGAATCACATCACAGGACTTCTCTCTTTGATACTGCCCTCTAGTCGCTCACACCCCACATGGGCACACGACTACTGCCTCATCGCTCACACCCACATGGGCACACGATGACTTCCCGCTAATCTCCGCACAATGGGAATTAGCCTTCCAATGCAAATGATTCATGAATGAATGCACACATGTCACATACTTATAACATCATATATCATCATCAATCCGATGCTTAACATCGCTTATCACATCTTACCAACAACGTCACGACAAGTATGTACATGTACATGCATCATTCAAAACAAATCAATCATCATCAATCATCAAAACACATGATAACAACATTTACCATGAATAACATCCATCTGCATCATCATTCATCAAAACACATGATAACCATATTTACCACGAACAACATCCATTTGCATAACAAGCAGAAGCAATCACATTATAACAACACACATCATTGCACATATTCAATTATGCAAACAACAATTCATTACACCTCATCAACTATGCAAAACAAGAATAAACCACATTTGAAGAAAACGATACTTTTCAAAATAAAATCAAGTTATTATTGTTTTCTTTATTTCATATGGTAAAGCATTCAATTTAAGGAACAATGTCCAAAACGGCATATAAAACGGACTTACGATTTGAAAATTAGAAGCTTTTAAAGTTAGAACAGTTTTCAAAACGTGCTGCTGGAATTTGTGCTGGAACCCGGTTCGTCCCACATGGGAACCGGTTCCTGGACCCAAAAATGCCATTTTTAACGTTCTAACACAGTGGAACCCGGTTCCTCCCACATGGGAACCGGTTCCCACGAACCCAGTAGCTGGAAAAAGTGATCTTTAAGACTTTTATGCATCCCAAACACATACCAACTCATACCATTACGAAATTGATCATCGATGACATCAAAATACTCCAAATACATGATTCTAATGCACAAACAACATACCACAACACCATGTAACATTACTACATCATCAATTGCAGTCAACTCATCAAATCATACATGTCAGTGTTGGTATTTCACAAAACCTAACATCCCAAATAGAGATTCTAATCCCTTAATTCAATCCTAACATCATCAGAATCATAATACTACATAATTAGAGTAATCACCCCTTACCTTAGCCAAATTCTTCATCTTGGTCCTCTTCCTCTTTGGCTCCTCTTTACGTTCCTCAGCTCTTCTCTTCAACTTCTCATTTTCACGTTCTGACTCTTTTTCCTCTAACCTTCTCTTTTCCCAATTTTCTTATTATTTTATAAAAATAACATTAATTTAGTAATGGGCTTTACTAACTTAACACCTCCTTCTTACTAACATCACACCTGGCCCAGTACCACAAACCATTCTTTTCCAATTTATTTTCCACAAACCACCAATAATTCTAATCATTAATTAAATTTCCAATTAAATTAAAATTAGAAAATATTGGGTGTTACAACTCTCCCCCACTAAAAGAGTTTTCGTCCTCGAAAACATATTTCTAGTGAAAGGTTCCAAATAGGAGTCCTCAATCTGACTCTCCTGTTCTCAGTTAACACTTTCTTAGTCGAACCTCAAAACTCATCTGACATAACCAACATAAACATGTCTCATGCATTCCATCTCAGCTCTTACGTCGCATTCGACCATTCAAATGTATACCACTCGCTATATCTCCAAAAGATTAACAACGATAGAACATTGAGGTACAACCCATACAATACGCCCAATCACTGAATAATATAATTACACAACCATGGTATGACCACTTCGATCAACACTGCAGTAAGGCATTCCATCTACCAAACGTACCAACCTTAGACACACCTTTCCATATGAGCGATGAAATAATACTTACACTCTTCACCAACTGCTTCCTTCATGAAACTCGACAATAACATTCATATACCATTGAATTTCAACTATCTGACTCCTCTCAAGTCATACCGGCAATTATCCAACACGTTATATTCCGCTTTTTCTGCACTATTTTGATTACTCGTTACAATCGTCATTACCAATTAGATTTCTCAGTCTTACCCAATTCCGACTCTCTTTACTCATTCGTTCAAGAATCCTTCTTTATCATACATGGTAATAATCTACCATTTAGCAACACTCACTCGCATTCAAAAACAAAGTCCTGATTCACTTCCTCTACTTAAACATTCTGACCATCAGAACGAGTACACACAAGTAATTATAATCACACTCATCATCCTTAATATACCATTGCTTATAAAATAGCTCAAACTGAAGTCTGCTCTCCTCCAATAATTAAATCAACTTCGTTCTTCATAGAGTATAATTCCTTATTATATCTGGAAATCTACAATAATACCTTACAACAGTACAAAATTATTATAGCATCATCATATAGTATCAACTCATCGCCTTAACTTCGGTGAATGCATACTCGTTAAATAAGTACATCAACAATAACATACTCATCATCTCGGCAATTATTCAAAAGAATTCTAATTCTCCGAAATGACATCCTCTCATCCACTAGATTATAAATCCAACATATAGATCAATACACATCCTCTATGTAGGCTCCTGACATATTAATTCTTCACTGCCCACGAGTAATTATTCATAACGCTACTCCACATCACACTTTCGTTGTGCGATACTGATTACTCGTCTTAAGTCACCGTCCAATATATTGCATTCTTTCATATTCACTTCTTCATAAATTCACACAACATGGTGAGTGATTATTCTCACAGCTTAGTATCCATCATATCTTAAACCATTAAGGTAACAAACAAGCTCATCCCATATATATGATCCCGTCTACTATCAACAAGAGATTAAAGGTGATCAAGTCCTCAATTTGTCAACAGATAGCCGACAACCATATTTAAGCATAAACCTTCGTTACTACATAATAGTGTCCTTTTCCGAGTTTGCACTCAACTCATTAACATCGTCATAGTCCAATAGTTCACTCTGAGTCTTTACAACTCACACACTTCCCTCTCATTGGATCTTGTCAGTGTGATACCAACATCCAAACATTTTACATAATCTGCTTCATGGTCTCTTAGCATCACACACCTGTTAAGTACTTCCAACTTCATAATCACTAATATACTCGTACCTTTCTATTTATCTCGTTCTGAATCAAAATCCTCATCTAGCAAAAGACCGCGATAACATTCATACTTCTGGTTTCACTCTAAAACTCATGACATCTTTTGCGTCCAAGTATCATTCCACTCGGAATCTCAACAATTCTTCCTCACTCCAATAGGTGTAAGAAATCCTCTACAGTTCTTCTTCTATACATGTCGTTGCTTTGGCATCATAAATACGACTTCAACCGTACTAAAACTTATTTCACCTTTCCTACTAATTCACTCCTTGCTAAAATCCATCGGTACTTAAATCATCTTTATTACCGAATATCTCATCAAATTATTCCTCAACAACACACCCTACTCGATTTTGTTTCAAACAATCACGGTAGTAGGCATTCCTATTCAACAAGTTTTGCGCTTCCTTAACCGACTTCAGAATATCTCCCCATAGGATCAAAAGTTATGGGTTTTTAAAGTAAAACAATCCTCCAAAAACACACAGTAGAACCCGGTTCCTCCCACACAGGAACCGGTTCCTGGCTGCTTCCCACAACTCGTCTCTGATTTTTACTATGGGGAACCGGGTTGTCTCTATCTGGGAACCGGTTCCCAACAACCCAAAATTCCCACGCCTCTGTTTTTATAATGGGAACACATTTCAAACAAGTTTTAAACATCAAATAACAACATATATCATGGTTATTAAGTCAGGTTCGCAATGCCCCAAACGGCACTTAAATCAGACACTCGGATCTCAAGATATGAATTTTCCAATCGTTGTCCGAAATTGCAACACTGGCGCCATGCAGCGACACCTTAAATGATATTTCCAAAACTCCTCAAATGGTACACTTAATTCCTAAAATTGCTTCTCAACAAACCTTTTAATTATTCCTTCAATCCGTTCAACTCTGACACTGACATCCCGTGTCGTACCAACAAACAAGTCTAGTTCTAAGAGCACGCGTAACCGCAACTTCACCTCTTTCCAACATCATCCTGTCACAATTAAATATGTTACAGCTGCTGCAACCATTTTTATAACAAAGTTCATCTCTTTAGTTTTCCGACGCTTCAAACGGAACTCAAATCGGATGTCCAGAACATCAGTTATGATTTTTCGAAGTTCTGCAGCTATTCAGCAATTTTCCTGCGTTTTGCTTACGAAAATTTCACTCCAAAACTCATTCTCTTCAACTCGATCATATTCCAAACAGCCCCTTATCATATCTCTTCACTTCCAAACATTCTTATAACTTGAGCAACACATCCCATCACCGAAGTGCGATTTCTGAAACCTTACGACCGCAAACCTCTTTGTAACTTGCAGCTGAACCTCTTCCGAGACGCACGGCTACTCAACTGACAACTTCGCAGCCCATCAGCAGAGCTGATACATTACAACTTCTTAATTTCCCTCTCCTACAAATAATCATCAATTACCTCTAATCATCTTCTTTCAAGATGTTCCAACTTAACTACCAGTCAAGTCCTAATTTCAAGTCACCTTCGATTCGGAAAACAACAACTCCAACAACGCTTGCACGGTTGCCAACAACAGCCTACTAAATCAATCATCTTACAACTGAAACATAACCGAGAAGCAAAGCTTCTCCCCCACTTCGCTCAAACCAACCCCTGCAACAAAACAAACAAGTACCGACAGTGATCCACTCACATGTCGCGTACCAAGGGCTAATACGCCGACAGTATTCAACTGTCGTGCAACTCAACTGACACTACAATTGGCCGGACGGACCGACCTGCTCTGATACCACTATTGTAACACCCTTCTAAACCCCCGCAGAAATTATAATAAAGATCAGAGTAATTATACAACAAGGATGTTACAATTAATAAAATAAATAGAACTCCACGTCGGGTGTCATGCTTTATTGGAATTAAACAAAATATCAAACATGTGCCTTGCACAGCGGAAACTCAATTTAACAACGTTAAGGAACATATCCAAACAAATCAACAATACATAATCCATAACCAAGAATGGCAACAACGTATATCAAGTAACTCTAAGACTATCGACCCCCAGTGTTACAAGATCAGAGCATGACCGACACGAGTCCACATAACCGGATAAACTCTACGAGTCACCCTCACCGATCGCTTAAACCGCCACTTCAATCTGAAATCATCAAAGTAAGGGTGAGACTACATCATAATTAAATAGCATTATAAATCATCAGATATAGAATTTCATAAGCAATTATCCACCCTACTTAGCATATTCAGATTAATCAATTCATACCAATCACAAGCACAAATCAATAGTATGCACCAATAACACAACACAATCATAACACCGGATTTCATCCTGACATGTCATAATTTATACAAAGACCATGCAGACTCTTATGCATGTGGTACCAAAATTCGTGAATCACATCACAGGACTTCTCTCTTTGATACTGCCCTCTAGTCGCTCACACCCCACATGGGCACACGACTACTGCCTCATCGCTCACACCCACATGGGCACACGATGACTTCCCGCTAATCTCCGCACAATGGGAATTAGCCTTCCAATGCAAATGATTCATGAATGAATGCACACATGTCACATACTTATAACATCATATATCATCATCAATCCGATGCTTAACATCGCTTATCACATCTTACCAACAACGTCACGACAAGTATGTACATGTACATGCATCATTCAAAACAAATCAATCATCATCAATCATCAAAACACATGATAACAACATTTACCATGAATAACATCCATCTGCATCATCATTCATCAAAACACATGATAACCATATTTACCACGAACAACATCCATTTGCATAACAAGCAGAAGCAATCACATTATAACAACACACATCATTGCACATATTCAATTATGCAAACAACAATTCATTGCACCTCATCAACTATGCAAAACAAGAATAAACCACATTTGAAGAAAACGATACTTTTCAAAATAAAATCAAGTTATTATTGTTTTCTTTATTTCATATGGTAAAGCATTCAATTTAAGGAACAACGTCCAAAACGGCATATAAAACGGACTTACGGTTTGAAAATTAGAAGCTTTTAAAGTTAGAACAGTTTTCAAAACGTGCTGCTGGAATTTGTGCTGGAACCCGGTTCGTCCCACATGGGAACCGGTTCCTGGACCCAAAAATGCCATTTTTAACGTTCTAACACAGTGGAACCCGGTTCCTCCCACATGGGAACCGGTTCCCACGAACCCAGTAGCTGGAAAAAGTGATTTTTAAGACTTTTATGCATCCCAAACACATACCAACTCATACCATTACGAAATTGATCATCGATGACATCAAAATACTCCAAATACATGATTCTAATGCACAAACAACATATCACAACACCATGTAACATTACTACATCATCAATTGCAGTCAACTCATCAAATCATACATGTCAGTGTTGGTATTTCACAAAACCTAACATCCCAAATAGAGATTCTAATCCCTTAATTCAATCCTAACATCATCAGAATCATAATACTACATCATTAGAGTAATCACCCCTTACCTTAGCCAAATTCTTCATCTTGGTCCTCTTCCTCTTTGGCTCCTTTTTACGTTCCTCAGCTCTTCTCTTCAACTTCTCATTTTCACGTTCTGACTCTTTTTCCTCTAACCTTCTCTTTTCCCAATTTTCTTATTATTTTATAAAAATAACATTAATTTAGTAATGGGCTTTACTAACTTAACACCTCCTTCTTACTAACATCACACCTGGCCCAGTACCACAAACCATTCTTTTCCAATTTATTTTCCACAAACCACCAATAATTCTAATCATTAATTAAATTTCCAATTAAATTAAAATTAGAAAATATTGGGTGTTACAACACCTAGAAAAAAGGAGGGACTTCGACACTCATTCAACAATCTTGTAAATAAAAGACTAGACTATGCATTCATCCAAAAATCATATTGAAAATACAAAAGCAAGAATCACAAGGACTTTTCAAGGTTGTAATGTGACTTGTTAACAAACAGGGGGAAATTTCTAAAGCTAAATGAAACAAAAACTTACCTAAATCTAAGGCAGTGATCAATCCACAAAGTTCAAACAACAAAATCTCAACCAAACTTCTTCTACTTTCCCAAGTGTTACACCAAACACAACACTTTTAGCATAATTATTCGCTTATCTTTTTTTCTTTTTCTTTTTTAAAACTTTTCTCTTTTTTTCTCTTTCTTTTTCTTTTCTTTTCACATTTTTTCTTTTTCAAGCATCAAGTTCAAATGAAACATGGATATTGACAAAAAGGCTCAAAGGGGTTAACAAATGATCGCACACTCACAACGTGAATTGACTATTTGGTTAGGATGGTTGTGCTCAAAATGAAACAAATTCCTTGATCCTTTTCATGCTTTCATGTAGTCAACATAAATAATAGAATAAACACAATAAAATCCAGTTAAAACAAAGATTCCAGCCTCCAACATATATGAACAATGAAAAGCTTCCTCGCATTTGGTGTTTGGGAACTAAAGTGATTCAATTAACAAGTAAGTAATGTAAAAGAATGAATGACATAATAATTATACAAATGATAAGTTTTCTAAACATGTTATGCTATAGAAATCAATAAACGAGTACGTTGATTGATACAACTTTAAAAACAATATCGTTACCATACATCCGCAAGTTGAAACACTCAAACTTGGAAAATCACCTCAAAAATCCTCAAGCTAACAGATCAAAATTGGAACGACAAACAACCAACAAAAGAATTAGAAAATAATTCTATTTTTTTGACTAAATAACCTTGGTGAAAGTGGGAAAATGGAGGGTCAAGTGAAGCAAAAACACCACTGGCGCATAGCATATTGTGCTAAGCCGGACATAGCGCGTTAAGCGGCTGCACAAAAACAAGGGCGCACTAAGCGGGCTCTACTGCGCTAAGCGGGTGCAGGAAAATGGTGAAAAATGAGAACAACATATGACTTCTTAGCATAAACCAATGAGTGGTGTAGAATTTCGTGAGAGCGCTATGCGGGAAAAGACCGCGCTTAACGACATCAGGAAAATGCAAAAAAATCAGACTTGCATCTGATCCTTCAAGCACACCTCCACTAAATCACCTACACATACTCAATTACAAAACATAAAAAAAAAACAAAACTTACAACCGTTGGGATGCCTCCCAATAAACGCTTGTTTTATGTTGTTAGCTAGACGCTTTTATTATTTCTGTGTTTGACAAGTAACCTCCTCTCGGCATGCCATGGCGATGTCTCACCGCGCAAACCTAAAGAAAATGTCCCAACCAAAACACTTAACAAACGTTACAGGTACAAATATATACAACACTTACACAAGCATAAAATAAAACACAAATATACAAGTAAAAAAATAAATACAACTATAAAGAAAAAACAAGTGAATGTTGGATACGCAAGTTGATAAGTGAAGATTTGAATATAAGAACTCGTCCGATGTCAACTTTTTTAGCCAACATTCACCAACAATGCATACTCATATGTAAACATATACAAGTGAAAATATACAAGTGAACATATACAATATATACGATATATACAAGACTCAAAAAAATAGAAACTACTGCGATGCAATTCAATATCAAAACACCGTTCCCCGACAATGACGCCATTTTGTTGACACATTAAAGCGACAAGCAAAAGATTTGGAAGTATTCCGAGTTTTATCCTATCCACAAAATTTGGTGCAAGGGAAAGAATGTCGTTCAATAGTTTCTGCATTTCTGAGCTTTGGTTAAAATGAATTTAAATTAAAAAGGTATAAACAAGAAAATATAAATACTTTCTTCGAAGAGAATAACTTATCAGGCATGAATATACACTACTCGTCACAAACTTAAACCTATCAACCAACTGTACTCAACCTATAATACTCCTCAAAATCAACACGTATCTCTCACATCAGTGTCCATTTCTACAACCTGTACGAGACGTATCACTACCAAGGTTATGTCTAACACAAGGTTGTGAAAACAACCGTATTTTCACATCAGCAATGTCTCGCCTGAAACTCAAACACTGAAGCATTAAGCTTTGATACACAAGTGATTTTTAGCTCTAAATATATCTCTAAAATCTAGAAACTAATAGATTTCCTTCCCTAATCAAGATTTGTGATGTCTATTTCCACAACAACACAAATCCAAACATAAATACAAAAAGATCAAGGAAAGCATCAAGATTGATTTGTAAAGCAAGTTTTAAACAATGCCATGAGTAATAAATACACATATGTTCATAGTAAATATACAAACAAACCCAACAAAAGATAAATACACAAAGAGGAAGAGAGAAAAACCAAACATCTTATGGGTAGTTCAGCGCTATCGTTGTTGTCTCCGTGGGTGAGAGTGTGAACGACAGTCTTTATCTAGTGCTTCGATCTTTTAATTCTGCTGATAGACCATAGCGTTGGTGTAGTTGAGTGTTGCGAACAAGGTTTTCATAGTATCCGTTATGGGCTGAAAGTCCAAGCCCATCACAGATGACTGCTAGGATTTCCACGTGCATAGTGATAAGCAGCACATGCTCATCATCCTGGGCCAACTGACCCGAGATCCCTATGTCGTGGGTGGACTTGCCCGTTATGGAGGGAAAGATGGTTTCTTCTTCCTTGCGAAGAGTGGGGGAGCGGATGATGACGTGGGGGAAATGCATTTTACTGGCCCTAATGGATTGGGCCAGGACTCTGGACCGTCCTCAACGTAGGTGTGGATTGGACTGTGCTCGACGCTGGGTCAATCAGAGGTCCAGTCCAGAACAAAAATTGTAGTAATAAAATTGACGATTCACATAAAACTCTTGATAAATTTACCAAATGCAGAATTAACTTGAACATTATAGAAGGACTTATAATAAAGTTGGACTAAGATATCAACCTAAAATTGATGCTTAATTTTTCAAAAAACTCTATCAGATCAGACAAATAGAACCTCTAATAATAACATGCCTAAATGCTTTTAGTGTGATAAATTTGATCATAATTCTCATTTTGAAAAAGAGAATCAACATAATAAATTACTGCAAAATAAGGGGAGACTTTTTGCTAGGATTAAGAAACGAGGGTTACAAAGCTTGAAGAAGCATGAAACACGAGTTTTCCAGCTTATTACTATAATATATGTAAGTCAGAACTTTTAATTCAGATATTTTCTATTTCTTCTATATAAAATTAAAAAGCAGAATCTAAACACCAGCATTGATATAGATAAATATTACAAAATGCACACATTTATAGATTTATATATAATAGCTTATATAGTGAAATCAAAGACATGCATTAGGCTGATAATCATGCATAGACTTGTTCAATCTCTCAGATACTCTTGCAGTTTCATTGCCAAATTCTTCTTGTACCTAGAAACAATGCAAATATAGAGTTTAATAACTATAATACATACTAAACAAAATTAATAACAATTTAGGGTTATTATTTACCTGACAATGTATTGAATGGAACACAGAATCTTCATTGACTTTATAGCTAGCATTAACAATATCAACTCCTTCTTCATTAAGAATTCTAATGGTTTCATGGAACAATAACTGAGAATTCAATCCAGTTATTAGAACAACCTCTAAAGTTAAACCTATTTGTTGGATCTCAATTTTTGGAGATTTTAACATCAACTTCATTTGCCTTTGAATTTCTTCCAGTAGAAGCTTCTTCTTTTCCTTCATTTTCTCCAAATTTATTTGTAACTTCTTTATGTAAGTTGTTGCTTCCTCTAGCCGATCCGACCTCGAAATAGCCTGTTACAGATAAGTTTAATCAGTGACACAACACTAGAGATTGTTATATTTTTCTAGCATAATTCATATGAAAAATTGAGCAACTAAGAGAAGAAGATGGGAGTAAAGAAAAATTGAGAAGGTAAAGAAAGAAGCCTTAGAAGTTTGATGAGGAAGAATTGAATTGAGTTTGTGGTGGAGATTCTTCATTTCTTTTCTTCTATTGCTCTCAATGAATTTTCTGTCAATTCTTGATGAACTAGAGTTTTTCTCCATTACTTTTCCAGTATAAAATATCTTGAAATAGTGATTATACTATTATAAAAGAATGCTTCTTATAATATAATGTTGGTTTGTCTTGGTTTAGAAAAAGCTAGAATGTATATGATTAGGGGCCTGTTTGTTTCAGCTTTAAAAAAATGATTTTTTTTTTTGTATTTTTGAAAATAGATTTTTCAAAACCGTTTTTCAAAATATTACAAGTTTTTTTATATTCGTTTTTTCTAAAAAGAAACACTACTTTTGACATCCTATAACATAAACACACATTATTGAAGACTAAAACTTAGTCAAAATCGCAATTTTTTCAAAAAGTTGTATTTCAAAAATGATTTTTATGAAAATCTATTTGAAATAGCTTCAAAATTAAGTGATTTTTTGAAATTTTGATATCCAAATTTTTTCCTCATAAATAGATGAAACACCTAAAATCACATTTTAAGAATAACTATTCAAACAAAATTTTCATTTGAAGCTTTTATAAAAAGTTTCTTTGTAAATTTTTTTTTGACAAAATTATGTAACACTATAAAAATCATTTTTAAAAAAAGCCAAAACAAACGGGCCCTAGATTAGATGCTACTGACTAAAGCTGTGTTGTAATTGGAATGGTAGGGCACTATGTTTGGAATCATGTCGATATAGGCTATAACAACATAGAATTGGCCAAAATAAATATATTTTAGAGTATATTGTGCAACTTTTGGAATGATAAATATGTAATGGAATATGATAAATGTGTTAAAATTGTCGTCTATCGGTTTCAAAGAATGAGTCCAGAAACTTCTTATATGGTACCATTGTCGACATGAAAAAGAAGGGTCCTTATAAAGTTGATTTGAGCCTTCCTAACACAGCTTAAAACTTGAATAATTAACTTAATGTGTATTAAGTATTGTCATTATGAAGATGATGATGCATCAAACTTGTATAATAAGCTATGTGAATTAGTCCTAAAATGACAATACGAATAGACATTAAAATGGGTGTCGATAGCTATATGAAACAAAAATATTTAGTGTATGTTAGAGGTCTACAATCCGCATCACGCCCCCATAATTTTTGTTGTTGATGATGTGGTGCACAAATAGGTCGTGCAGGGTTATTTTTATGATTGCTATAGAGATTTCGTCAAGATTTTATACGATTCATATAATTTCACAAAGTATATGTTGCAAATCCTGCACCACCAATAAGAATATGAAATTCATTGAACTTATTTAATTTTATCCTCTAAGTAACATAGTGTTTACCATTTTCTCACTTACTATGAAAAGGATGCAACAAAAATTTAATAAAAAATGTTTTGGTGCTAGCAAAATTAACTAACAAGTGGATTGTTTTTACCCACATAAGAACTTTTTCATAGGATCTCCAACCATAACCATAAAGGTTGAGTTCACTGTTAGAAAATATATATTTGGTAACTCCATATTACTACGGTCCTTCAAATAACTAAAGTAATAACTCATTTTCACGCGCTCAAATTTTTTATTATTTTATTAAAAGACATTTCATCATGGTACATGATAACAACCATTGTGATATATCAAAGATTACTTGCTTCGATTTTGAGCACCAACATTTTTTTTATTTTTTCGTTACAAAAGGGTTTATCCTTATACTCTTATAAATATATTAAAATTAAAATACTTATTCTCATGTTTTTTTTTTGTAAGCAAGAATTATATTGATAGGAGAACCCAAGTTCTCAAAAGCTTGATACAAAAAAACCGGGATAAAACCCGAAGAGAGGAAAAATTAAACGCCATTTGCGCCTTACGAGAAATAATGGAAAGGATTCCTACTAAATTCGTAAAAATTACAATTGGGTTGCCTAATTTTCCTGACAAAAGCCCAACGCCAAACCAAAGCTTTCACCCCCCAAACCATATCGGAAATATTCCATGTGTCTCATGGTTATTGTAACACCCTATTTCTCGAATTTTAATTTTAGTTGAGTTTAATATTAATTTTTTGAATTATTTGTGCGTGCTTGGATATTTTATTGAAAATAGTAGATGTGTGTACAAATTATTAGAATTTAATTAGAATTTATGGTTAATTTTAATTAATTAAAATAAATAGAAAATAATGAGTTTAAGTGGATAGGGTGAAAAGTAGGAGTAAGAGATATAAGGGGATAGAGTGATAATAATTGAGAATAAATTATGGCTAAGGTGTGATTATTAAAAGATTAAATTTGGTTTTTAATAAAAATAATGGAGCTTATTTGAGTCAGGAGGTGCAATAGAGGAATTAAGAGAAAGAAGAGATTTCGTGAGGGAGTGCAAAACAAGGGTTAGAAGGAGAAGAAGCCATTATTAGAGCTTATTTCTGCTAGAAAATTAAGGTAAGGGGGAGGAGTTACTCATCTATGGGTGTAATTGCATGAAGGGTAGAGAGATCCTCATCTTCTTCTTTGTTTTCCATTGTTTTTCTCCAATTGTTGATGATTATGTGTATGAAGAAGGTTTGTGCAAAACCTATCTCAATTGCTATGAATAACATGAAATTCGTGCTTTACATTATTCTGAAAAGTTTGTGCATGATTGATAGATGAAATTATGAATGTTGTTCATGTTTATTATTCTTAGGCATGATGAATATGTTGATGAATTTGTGTTAATTTGATTAATTAAATGTTTAATCTATGAGTATTTGATGTATTAATCTCTGTATGAAATATACCAGTTGGTTCTTGTGCAATTTGGGTGATTTTGAGTTGAAATTTGAGCTTTGGGGGAGCTGTAATAGTGAAATTCGTGTTCTGCTTTTTTGCAGGTCTAGACAATCTTGCCTAATAAAATAGCAGCTCGCCTTGCGAGCTGTCTAGGGTGGGTGTTGTTGCGGGTTTTATTGTGAAGCCATTAATGTCATGTTTGCTTTTTCATCTGAAGATGAATTTATCTCATTGGCATCACATGCCACATATACTTTATTTTACATTTTGTCCTTGATTTTGAATTTATTCTTCTTTTGAAGTATAGAGCATTCACTTTTGACATGTCTTCTTTTTCCCGGTCAAAGCAGGTAACCTTCCTTCTTGGTGCTTCATTCTGACTCATTTCCTTTGTCCTTTCCTTTTTCAACATTTTTTTAATGAATTTCTTGATTAATGCATCATCTTCATCACTAGTGGATTGAGATTCATCTTCTTGTTCACTATCATGGTCTTTGAATTTAGTTTTTAAGGCAAGACTTTTGAATTTCTTTTCTGAATTTTCATGCTTAATTTTCTAGCCTTTCGAGTTCTATTTCATGGTCTTGGAGTTTACCGAAGAATGCTGCAGAAGTAATTTTTGAGAGGCTTTTTTCCGTTATTGACATGAATTTTGGTTGCCATGCCCTTGTTAATGATATAGGGACTTTGAGATTAAATTCATCATTTTTAAAGTGTTTTTTAACAGCTATAAAGTGATTTCTTAAGTGAGCAAAACTCTTTCGCAAATCAAGAATTGACTTACATGGCTGCATTCTGAACATTTTATATTCTTGTGATAAAGTGTTTAGTTTAGATATTTTTTACCTCTACCGTCCCTTCATATGTTTTTTCTAAATTATCCTAAATATCTTTTTCTTTTTTTACAAAAAGCTATATAAAAAGAATTCATTCATACCTAGGGCTGATTAAATAATGTTCTTTGCCTTTTATCAATTAGCATTTTCTTCTTGTCATCTTCATTCCAAGAGCCTTTTAATTTTTCTTATTCTACATTATAGATTACCATCTTAAGAACATATGGGTCATTTTCAACATCATTTCATATTTCTTCTTTGTGCTTCAAGATACGTCTGCGTGCGAATCTTCCAAAAATCATAGAATTCACCAATGTACTTAGTGCCACCATCTCTAAAAACCAAATTAACTGAAGCCATAATTTATAGATGAATGAGCAAGTTACTTTAAACTCCTCTGATGTCAATTGTAAGTATAAGAGTACAATCTAAGAGGGGAAAATTAGGTTTTATGACCTTATATCTTACTTTGAGTTGTTATGATTCTCTTTATTTTTCTAAAAAGTTGTGATGAAAAATTTAACAACTATGCATATAAATAAAGTGCAAGAAAGTAAAAGTCACAAGATATTTATTCTAGTTCCCCTTATCAACCAAGGGTACATCTAATCCATTCACACCTTGAAGGATTTTCCACTATGCTATATCTTTGGACAAGCCTCACACCAAGACTTTTCTTACAATCTTCTAATATAGACTAACACAACAAAGCAACACCACTTTCTTTTACAAGTGTTAGATCCATGGTTTTATGGTTGGCATAAATTTTGCTAAAACATGATTCTTATCTGATGTTGAGCAAGATGTTGTAACATCTTGACCAACTGTCATGATAGGTTCTGCTGTCATGAGTTTTGATAGATGTTCTGTCAGATGTTGTGACACACTATACCAAAACATCATGACAGTACAGACTGGTTTTTATCCTTGAAGATTTGATTGAAAAAATATGAGATTCTAGAAGATCCTGGTACTCATACAGGCACAGCCAATCAAGGATATTTTAGGTACAATGCATATTTGATTTTCTTTAATAAAAATGATCTTTGAGACTTTTTAAGAAACTTGGATTTGATTTGATTTGGTTTGTTCCTATTTTGTGTGAAGATCTTGCAGCTGATTGAAAAGGAGAAGATTGAATTTGTTTCTAGAGTCCAAGTCCATACTACAAGAGTCTATAAAAAGAGACTTGCTAAACCTAGTATAGCAAGAATTCACAAGAAGAAAGAGTGGGTGCAAAATAAGGGTTTAGGTTTTGAGAGTGTTTCAAGATTTTCGTGTTTTTGTTTGTATGCCACTCATGTATCTTCTGATACATTGAGGTAGACTAATTATTCTCACTCTTGAAGCTTTTAAACAAAAGAGTTGAGTATTGTTCATGGTTGAAGCTTGTAAGCAAGATCAAGTATTATTTATTAGAAGTGTAATATTCTGTTTGTTTCTTAGATACAATTGATAGAACTGTGACTATTTTTATCACTGAGGTGATTGTGGGAAGTGCGAGGGAATTCTCATATCTAGGAGGTTTTTAGGTAGAAGTTGCATAGAAGTAGTGATTAGGTGATAAGTTATAAACTGAGATTGTTTAGACTTTGAACTAATACTATTATAGTGAATTTCCTTCTTGGCTTGGTAGCCCCTAGAGTAGGTGACTTGCACCAAACAGAGTTAACAATTGTAGTGTTATCTTTCTGTAATTTACTTTATGCACAATCTCATGTTTTATAAAGTGTTTCTGTCAGCAAGTGATGTTATAACATCTTTCCTGACATTGTATTTTGTGTTGAGACATTTGTCTTGACATCTGTATTGCTAGTGCCAGAATTTCAATTGGCATCAGAGCAGGCACCCTATTTTATTTATTGGGTGAGCTCCGGGGAAAATATTTTCTGGTACTATGGATAAGGAAGGAGGATACAATAACAAACCAACTTTGTTAGATGGTTTAAATTGCGACTGGTGGACGGCCAGAATGGTGTCATTTTTTGAAATCCATGGGCAACAAGACTTGAAAGGCTGTTTTGAAAGAATGAGAGCATCCTGTTGAGAAGGATAAAGAAGAGAACGTGTCCTTAAAACCTGGAGAAGATTGGTCTGATGAGGATGATAAATTAGCTCTTGGAAATTCCAAGGCTTTGAATGCTCTATTCAATGGAGTAAACAAGAATGTTTTTAGGTTGATCAATACTTGTACTGAAGCCAAGAATGCTTGGGAAATTCTCAGAACAACTCATGAAGGCACATCTAAAGTAATTAAAGTTGTCTAGGCTTCAATTTTTCACTTCTAAATTTGAAGATCTGAAGATGAATGATGGTGAGACTGTTCAGGAATATCATATGAAAGTTCTTGAAATAGCAAATGCATCTAGTGCCTTGGGAGAAAAGATGTCAAAAGAATAGCTTGTAAGAAAAAATCTTAGGTCTTTACCTAAGAAATTTGATATGAAGGTGACAGCCATTGAAGAAGCTCATAACATAAGCACTATGAGGGTTGATGAATTTGTTGGCTTACTTCAAACTTTTGAATTGGCTATTAGTGACAAGACTTAGAAAAATAACAAGAGCATAACTTTTGTATCCAATGCTGAAGATGAAGAATGACCAGCTAATCTAGATACTGATGAAGGGCTGTCAAATATCATTGTATTACTTGGGAAGAAATTGGATAAAGAATTTCTCTAGAAGGTCTTTGGAAGTCTAACATTCCTCGTAAAATTAAGTTTTCAATTGGAGGTTGTTGAAAGACAGATTACTTTCAGCTGGATAAAAGAAGAATTTTGCAAAATCCTACTGACTTTGTGTGTGTGCGCGCGTTATGTACTCAAAGGATTGAAATATTAGAAACCTATTGGAGCATCTAATTGAAAAGAAACAACATTATTATTTTTAAAGGAGAGTCATTCAATCTAAAAGACATTGTTTATTCAATCAAATTGCTGGTATGAATGAGGAGGCATCAAAAGATCCAATTCAAAATTTAAACATAATTTCTAAGAGTTTTATATAGTGTCCCTTTAGAGTGTCTTAAGAATGTGGATGATGCTTTTATTGATGCGTAGTATTTTTATTGTTATTTTGTAGTTTTCCATTGGTGAAATGCTATTTTTATTCTGAACATTACATCTACACCGTATAATAATATGGTTTTGCTTTTCTAAAATATTTAATCATTATTTTTTTTATTTTTGTTGGCATACACAATTATATAGGGCCATGTGTATTTCATAGGATGTACACTTTTGGTGTTAGATAAGAGTGTAAACATAGCAACTCTGTAAGGGTTAGATTAGCCCTTTACTACTTATTTTCAATGAATTTGCCTAAAAAAATTATTTTGGAATGTAGATTAGTTATAGTGATGCTTCACAAGATCGACAAGTGTCCAAACATAGTGCCCCACCATTCCAATTACAAGACAACTTTGGTTAATAGCACCTACCTAGTCTAATAATCTACACTCTAACTTTTTCTAAAAGAAGATAACTAAGTGACAAACCATTATTATAAGTAGCATTCTTTTATAACGATATAATGAGTATTTCCAGATATTTATAAAGTGGAAAAGTGATGGAGAACAACCCTAGTTCTTCAAGAATTGACAGAAAACTCATTGAGAAAAATAGAAGAAATGAAAAGAAAACTCTCTGACACAAACTCACTTCAATTATTCCTCATCAAATCTCAAAGGCTTTTATCCTTTCCTTCTTTCTTTTCTTTCTTAATTTTTCTTTACCCCCTTCTTCTTCTCTTACTTGCTTAATTAATAATTTGAATTATGCTTGAAAGCACAAAAACACTTAGCATTGTGTCACTAACTAATCATTATTTTTTTAAACAATGTGTGGATGATTAAATTTATGTGTTGCATGCAGGTTATATCGATGCCGGATCGGGTAGAGGAAGCAACAAATTACATAAAGAAGTTACAGATAAGTTTGGAGAAAATGAAGGAAAAGAAGAAGTTTCTACTAGAAATTCAAAGGCAAAAGAAGTTGATGTTACTAAAATCTCCAAAAATTGAGATCCAACAAATAGGTTTAACATTAGAGGTTGTTCTAATAACTGGATTGAATTCTCAGTTTTTGTTGAATGAAACCATTAGAATTCTTAATGAAGAAGGAGTTGATATTGTTAATGCTAGCTATAAAGTCAATGAAGATACTGTTTTCCATTCAATACATAGTCAGGTAAATAAATAATAATGCTAAGTGACTTTATTTAATGTCCTTTAGTATGTATAGTTATTAAACTCACTATATTTGCATTATTTCTAGGTACAAGAATTTGGAAATGAAAGTGCAAGAATATCTGAGAGATTGAACAAGTTTATGCATGATTATTAGCCTAAGCCCTAATGCATAGCATAGATTTCATTAAGTTATATATATATATATATATATATATATATATATATATATATATATATATATATATATATATATATATATATATATATATATATATATATATATATATATATATATATATTTATATCAATTCTGGTGTTAAGATTCTGCTTTTTAATTTTATATAAAAAATGGAGAAAAAAATATGAATTAAATGGTTTTGACAAAAATTATGGAGTGTGACGTGGATTGTAGATATTTAACCTAAGTGTCTTTGGCATATAAGAATTAGGGTTTTATGAGTGAAATACTGTCACGGTCAATTTAAGATTGGTTCACATAACTTGTTTCAAAGACATGCATTGAGGGATAGTTCTAAATTTGGATTATTTTTCAAAAGTTTTATATAGATTTTATGTCCCTTTTTTAAGAGTATGCTTGGTTTATGGTAAGAAGAATGAATTATGAGGGAATTGATTTTGTATATATTTAAAATAATTTATATTTGGATAAATTTATTTAAAAATGAACTAAACATTAATAAATTTGAGTGTAAAAATTAGATTTAAACTCAAAAATTACAAATTGTATTTTCAAGTAGAATCTATTCTAGAGGAAAAATCAATTCTATTTTAGAATAAGCAAACGCCTTAAAATCATTACAGAATCCACTACTACTGTGTTAATATCTATTTTTGGGTTAATACCTATTTTGTCCCTGCCATATGGGGTGTATTTGAAAAACCCCCTGCCATCTAGGAGGTTCGTAGGTAGAAATTGCATAGAAGTAGTGATTAGGTGATAAGTTGTAAACTGGGACTGTTTAAACTTTGAACTAATACTATTATAGTAAATTTCCTTCCTGGCTTGGTAGCCCCCAGAATATGTGACTTGCACCGAACTGGGTCAACAATAGATTGTGTTGTTTATCTTTCTATAATTTACTTTCTGCACAATCTCCTGTTTTAAAAAGTGTTTATGTCAGCAGGTGATGTTGTAACATCTGTCGTGACATTGTGTTTTGTGTTGAGAAATCTGTCTTGACATATGTATTGTTAGTGTCATAATTTCAATTGCCATCAGAGTAGGCACCCTGTTCTGCTATTGGGTGAGCTCCAGGAAAACTATTTTATGGTACTATGGATAAGGAAGGAGGATACAACAACAAACCACCTATATTAGATGGTTCAAATTATGACTGGTGGAAGGTCGGAATAGTGGCTTTTCTGAAATCCATGGATAACAAGGCTTGTAAGGCTATTTTGGAAGAATGAGAGCATCTTGTTGAGAAGGACATGCATTGAGGGATAGTTCTAAATTTGGATTATTTTTCAAAAGTTTTATATAGATTTTATGTCCTTTTTTTAAGAGTATGCTTGGTTTATGGTAAGAAGAATGAATTATGAGTGAATTGATTTTGTACATAGTTAAAATAATTTATATTTGGATAAATTTATTTAAAAATGAACTAAACATTAATAAATTTGAGTGTAAAAATTAGATTTAAACTCAAAAATTACAAATTGTATTTTCAAGTAGAATCTATTCTAGAGGAAAAATCAATTCTATTTTAGAATAAGCAAACACCTTAAAATCATTACAGAATCCACTACTACTGGGTTAATACTTATTTTGCCCCCTGCCATATGGGGTGTAGTTGAAAAACCTTAATGACGTGGTTGGCTTAGGTGACATTTTTATTATTTTTTATTTATTTTAATTCCATGTGGCATTTTTATTATTATTTTATTGTTTGGTTCTTAAAATGTTAAATATGAAAGTTCAAAAAAAAATGTTCCTAATGAGTATTGAACCTAGCACCCCAAAGCATACTTTACCAACATCGTTACCACTAGGTTACATAATGCTTTTTGTTATAGAAATGCCTTAGCTAAGTTATAATAGTTACTGTTATAGTTATTAGCATTAATAATTAATGTTTTCACTATTGATTAATATATATTAATTTAATTTAGTTTATATTAGTTTATAAATAATTAACTTATATAGTTTATATTTAAGTTAGTTTATATTAATTTAATTTAGTTTATATTAATTTAATGTTTTCACTACTGTTAACGTTATAAATAATTTAGTTTATATTTAGTATATATTAGTAAAATAATTAATCTTTTCAAAATTAATTAATAATTAACATTATTAACTAATATTAGTTTATATTAATTTAATTTAGTTTAATTTAGTTTAATTCAATTTAATTAACGTTATTTTACAGTTAATGTTATATTTAATTTAATTAATTTAATTTAAATTTTTTTTATTAATGTTTATATTTAATTTAATTTAATTTATTTTACTGTTAACATTATTAAGTAATATTACTTTATATTAATTTATTTTAGTTTAATTTAGTTTATATTTTATAATTTAATTAATTTTAACAGTAAAATAAATGTTAATTATTATTTTATAATTTAAATAATATTAATTAATAACATTAACTAATATAAATGTTAACTATTATTTTATAATTTAGTTAATGTTAACGTTATTAGCATTAACTATTAATATTATTAATTAATATTAGTTAAATTATAAAATAATAATTAATATTTGTTTTACTATTAAAGTTAACTAAATTATAAAATATAAACTAATAATATTTATATTAATTTAGTTTAATTTAGTTTATTTATAATTTAATTAACATTAACAGTAAAATAAATATTAATTATTATTTTATAATTTAAGTTATATTAATTAATAACATTAACTATTAACTAATAACTAATAATTATTAACTAATAATATTTATATTAATTAATTATGAAAACATTAACTATTAATGCTAATAACAATAACAGTAACTATTATAAATTAGCTAAGGCAATTACATAACAAAGAGCAATATGCAGCCTAGTGGTAATGGTGCTAGTCATGTATGCTTTCATGGGACCAAGTTTTTGAGCTTTCATATGTAACATTTTAAAAACCGAACAATAAAATAATAATAAAAATGTCACACGGAATTAAAATACATAAAAAAAAATAAAAATGCCACCTAAGCCAACCACATCAATAAAAATAAAAAAAATTAAAAAAAAAATTGCCACATCAGACTTTTTAATGAGGTGGCTTGAAAAAGTTTTAAAATTAAACTAGGGGGTTTTTCAACTACACCCCACATGGCAGGGGGCAAAATAGGTATTAACCCTTATATTTTTCTAGACAGCACCAAGATATTTTAACGGTCATGACTATAAGTCTATAACCGTTAGATTTTCTACATAATTAACAAATCTTATGCTGCTTTTATAGTTAATCCGATTTTCTTAACTTGTATACAGTAAATAAAACTCACATTTGTGATAAAGTTATCTGAATAATATTAATTATATCATATTCATAATATCACATAATTGTATCATATTCAATTGTATCAGAACGAACAATCTACAGTTTACACATTACATAACATCACATAATTGTAACTTGGTATTTTGGTGTCTTGACTCTAAAGACCTATAATTTCCAACAATTATACTTGTTAGTAAAAATACTTGGAAATTTAAACATACATGAATATATTATGAATAAAGAATAAATTACGTACTTGTTAATTTTCTCCAATGCCTTCTTCATGATCGATTCGAATAGCATGGACAACATCTCCATCAACTTCATCATATGAGGTAGGAACTTGTGTTGTGTAAGAAGGTGTGGACGGAATATCAAGACTTTCATCACTAACAGGAATGTGTTTTTCTTGGAGAATGATTGAAAATTTCCCGATATGTTCGATGGGTCGGTAACATAGAAAACTTATTTTGCTTGAGAAGCCATGATGAATGATTCGGTCATAAAAGATGCATTGCCAAGGTCGACCCGGGTGAATCCTAAGTTATCAATGTGTACATATTATTGAGAATCCACTTGCATTTAAATAAAGCCGCTTTAAAAATAACATAATCAATCTCCCAAATCTCATCAATGACACAATAAAACGTGGTAGTTGCCAATACATGATTCTTATCTTTTGAACTAGAGAAATACATCGATTCGGCTTTAACCATAACCCGACTATCTTACATTGTACTACGATCATCTTTTGATTTTGTATAAAAGGTATAATGACTAATGTCGTATGCAGTCCAAGTAATGACACAAATTTTTAGCTCGTACGACAACCATTTAAGTATCTCGGATGCACTACGATCATTAGATACACTTTTATTAAACTAATATATGAAACTCTTGTTATGCTCTATCAACAACAACTTGTCACTCATTTGGGGATTTTTTTCTCAAAAGTATTTTGTGAGTATCTATGAAAGGTTGAACTTCATTTATATTATTCAGTATATTGAATTGTGCTTGAATAACTACATCCCAAGCAATTGAATTAAAATTTAGACCTTGAATACCTCTTCTGTCTAGGTGATCAGCGTGACGAGACTTTGGAATGCCTATAGAATTTGCTTCCGTCAAATAGTTTGTACAAAACTCAACAGCTTCTTTAGTGATGCACCTTTCAACAATTGAAACTTCTGGTCGGTGATGATTCTTCGTATATCCTTTAAAGATCTTCATATATTGCTCTATTGGATACATCCACCTTAAATAAATTGGACCACAAAATCTGATTTCTCTGACTAGATGAACAAGTAAGTGGACCAGAATGTCAAAAAAAGATGGAGGAAAATACATCTCCAATTGACACAAGATTATGGCAGCCTCATCTTCTAATTCATCTAACTTTTTGAAATAAAAAACTTTATTACATATGACATTAAAGAATAAGCACAATCTCGTTAAAGTTACTCTCACATTCTCTAGTAGGATCCCACAGATATCCACTGGTAAAAGTTGTTGCATCAATCACTACAAAAAATATGCTAATTAGTGGAGGTTATTTAATGGAGGTTTTTTAAAACCTCTGTAAAATAGGTTTCTAAATATTTTATGTTAGAATTATTTGTGTAACTCCGAGGATTCTGAAACCCCCTTCTAATAAGCGTGAAAAAACTCCACAAATATAAAATTGATTGCTTTTTGCGCTCCTAACTTTTCCCCCTTTCCAATTGAATTCCACTTTATTTTTCAGTTTTCTTTTTTTAAATTCTATTTCCCTAAATATTTGTTCGTGAGAAAAGTACTCAGCAATCACAACCATCTAAACCCTAATGCAAACATTTTTGACGTTGCAACTCCTTCCCTCTTCTACCATTTTCATTCTTACCAGAAAGAATCCTTTCAAGAACTCTCGCTCCTCACCTCAATTTAAGTTTACAAAATTTTTTATAATTTATTTTCAATAGCTAAATTAGTAGATGTTAAACATGCAGATTCATCAAAAAATGGAATAAATGGATAATGCCGGTTTGGATGTTAGTATACTTGATGACAATGCTTTCAAATTGAAAGTAGCACAAGATAAATGCATAGTAAGGCTTATAACAACTTGCTGCAACAGTGAGTTTCTATGTCTTCTCTGTTTCATTCTCTTTCTTCACTTTTAGTAATCTGAATTGTAAAAGTGAAGAGTAGCCATACCTCACATGAATATTTCAGGTGATAAACTTGTGAGAGCTACTGAACCTGTGAAGCTATTATTATTGAAGAAATCAAACAAAGGGGCAATAAAAGTTGTTACTTCTCATAAGCTTCCCAATTTGGGCTGGAAATTCAGCAGCATATTGTAGGTAAGCCTTCTATATTTTAAATAGTCCACCATTTGAATATGAAATGTATGTTAACCTTGAAGTGTATGTAGGAGGCCATAGCTTCATCGGAAACTGTTTTAATATATCCGAATAAAGTTACATGTATAGTTCCTTTAAAAAGATTAATAGGCCTATTCAATTTCAACATATTTATGGCATTTTCAAATTTTATTGAACCATGTGTTTGTGGAGATCTTCTGCACTTTATACTTTACTTTTATGCAATTTATATAATATGTTATGACTTTTCGATTATTGGTACTTAACTTTATGGCTTTAAGTAAGATAGATGAGATTACTTAACTTATATGCATGTATAGATGGTGGAATTGGCTTCAGAGTACTACTAATGTTCTTCTATGATTTTTCTTATCTTTTGGCAGAATTATATTTAGAGATTTGGCGTGGGTTGTTGGACATGGCCTTGACGCTCATCTTGGTACTGTACTTCTTCTTTTACTATCAACAATTAGTAATGTTAAGTTGATAGAAAATACCTCTAATTTGGAGATAATACAACTTTATAAATCCTATTTGAAATTTATGTTTGACATTTCTTGAGATTTTTGTCCAATAATGTAGAAGAGTATTATTTCTTATTTAATTCTTTTTTGTTGATTGTAAGAATTCTAGGAGGTTCAACTTTCTACGGAGGAGGTTTCTAAATAATAGTTTTGGTTATTGGTGAAGATGTTGAAGTTTTAGGAATTTTAAACTTCTGCAAAGAAAACTATAAAAATAATAGTCTTGGCTAAGTTTTGTGCTTGTTATCTTACATAAATTTTTAGTGAATAAATAATTGGAATGATTGTGATGCTTAAGAGTCCTGTAAGATGAA
>NW_026705099.1:0-50001 GCF_029867415.1 Vicia villosa | reverse complement strand
TTAAAAGTATAAAAAAAACCAGTTTAAAAAAAAATATTAACAGAAAGATTAATAAGGTCCGGTTAAATTTTATAAGAGATTAACTCGGGTCCTTTTTTCTTGTGAGGGAATAATTTGGGTTGTGTAGTTTTTGTGAGGGACTAAAATGAGTCTTCACTCATAATTTTAATATTTCTTATTAATTGTTCACATTTTAATTGAATTATAATTTCAATAAGTTTTCCTAAAATCAAAATATTTGCTATTTATCATAATCCCAAAATCTTAGATCAAAGCTAAACTAATATGAAAGATCAAGGAATACCGACCTCTTTTTTCAAATATTTTTCTCCAAAGAATCTTTTTGGTTCTTTCCAAAGACAACATTAATGTGTTATTGTCTTTTATAAACATCCTTCATGGTTAAGGGATTTAGAGTGATATCAAACTTCCGGTCTCCATTAAATGCTTACGGAATATACGATATGAATGATTATGTCTTAGAATTTTTTGATGCCCAAGGTAAACACTCTTTTCGATTTTGTAGTTGGTGGAAGCAGGTACTATCTTCATATATAAGACATGCTTTATGCCCCTTAACAATGTTTCCAGACAAATTATCGTATGCAGAAAAGTCATTGATTGTGTAAAACAACATGGCACACATCTTAAAGTTACCATCCATATACACATCATTAACATCAACTCCTTCCTCACACAAAACTCTTAAATCTTCAACCAATGGATTTAAATAAACATCTTTATCATTCGCTGGTTATTTTGGACCTAAAATCGTCATTGATAACATCATATATTTGTGCTTCATGTACAGCCATGAAGATATGTTTTAAATGATGAGAAGAACCGGCCATGAAGTATCATTGGTAATCGTATTACCAACAAGGTTCATTCTGTTTGTGGCAAGTTCAAGTATAAGGTTCCTTGACTCAAGGACAAAATCTAGAAACAACAAATCAATTTTCACTGATTGCAATGAATCAGCTACATGGTGAATTTTTCCATCACATACTCTTTCATCTGCATACGATCTAGTATTCTTTGCATCATTTAAATTAGAAAACAGTTTCTTGAACCTTTGAATTTTAAGTAGGTACCACATTACATTGGAAATAACACCCTTTCTAGTTACACCATCATCATCTTCAGCACTATTGTCCTTCAGCTTGTAGTGTGACTCCCCACACCCGAGGCATTCCTTCAAGGATTCTAACTCTTTCTTGTATAATATGCAATCATTATGACATGCATATATGTTGACATAATCCATTAGACACAATATCTTCATGGCCTTATAACTATGGTTTGACAACATGTTACTTTGTGGAAGCATTTCTTGCAATAATTCAAGCAATTAAGTAAAACTTCTATCTGTACACCCACCTTTTGCCTTAAAATTAAATAGTCTTAACACAACTGACAATCTTGTAAGATTTTTGCATCTCAGAAATGACGACTCTTCCATGTCTCTTTACAAAATATATTCCACATGGACTTTCTTAAAGAATCTACTTTAATATCACGGTTCATATCTTCTAAAGTATCATTCACATATTCATCAACTTCCACTCTATGTGACACAAGTCTTTTTTTTAATCACTTCACCATGCCATACCCATTTTTGTGTAATTTTGAATAATTTCATCACAACCTAAATGAATAAATATATCTTTTTTTGGATGCTTTTGCGTTATGTAGCATTTTTTACAAGGAAAATAAAAAAAAATCTCATTATTGTTAGAAAAGTTTATCTCCGCGAATTCAAGAAATTGAATCATTCCATTTTCATACTCTTCACTTAATTTATTGGCTTACATCCAACTACGATCCATATTCTCATAGAGCTTTTGAAAGTAAAATAAATTTTGTACAAAACCAACAATGAACATTTCATCTCAATAAAACAACAATAACACTAAACAACAACAAGTACAAATACTTGGAAAACAACACAACATTATACCCTAAGTATCAAAAACCATAACAACAATACCAATATTATTGGTACAGTCATGGAGAAAGTTTTACACACCAGAAACGTGATGAGTGAGTCATAGAAGTGTCTTGGTATGAGGTTTGAGTTTCGTTATTCGAGCTTCCTTCATCCTAGGAGAAGATGAAGAATAATGTTCGGTTCATTAAGTAGAGAAGATAAAGATAATGTTTCGTTAATTCACTAGGGCGCAAAAAAGCTAATGAGAAATAATGAAAAGTGAATAAGACTTAACATTCTGATGTTGAAATAAAATAATGTTTAGAGTTTATATCTCAGTTGGTAAAGAAAACTAAAGGAAAACAATTGACGTAAAAGCTGAGTTCAATTTAATTAAATAAAATATTAATCAACATTGCATGTCGATTTTCAAGAAAATCGAGGGAAAAGAGGATTTATAAAATAATGGCGCCTATCTGATTCTAAAAAAAAGCATGAAATTGTAGGAGCTGAAAATCGAATCTCAAACCCTGATATACATTTTATGTCGGTTTTCTAAAAATACAAGGGATAAAATTTAATTTTTATAAAAGAAAATTTTTAAATGGCGTGTTCCACATCATTTGAGCTCGGTTTTTAATTGACCGAGATGAAGATTTATTATAAAATATATTATTTGTAATAATATTTATATATATATATATATATATATATATATATATATATATATTATATTTGCTTTTAAAAAAACAAATAATTTGAATTTAAATAAAAATAAGTTTAAGTTAGCCGCGTACATTAGAAGAGCATAAGCCAATAATATATAAAAAGAAATACTCAAACCATTACAAGAATATTAAAACTACAAACTAAATAGAAACCCAACAAAAGCCTAAAAATAACGATCCAAAACAAGAAGAGATCCAAAAGGCCTATAATAATTTAGGTGTCCGTTTTCTTATCTATATAAAGTGCCTTCTAATTGCCACCATTCCAAGTAATCTTTAAACATGACAAACAAAGATAACAGCAGCAAAGGAAGGAAACTCTCTAGGTACATGAAGGCACCCTTAAGGTTCATGATCAAGGTAAAGAACATGTACGTCAATGGCATGATCCAATGTTCTCGTGACTTGGCTTATGTAGACCATACAGCCATGGGATGTCCCACGCAGTTTTACTCTCTTCCAAGGAGCTTCAGTGTTAACTCTACTTCCAGTGATGACGATTTCAAGGAGCTTGTGAGGGTTGCGTCGCGTACTCTCAGCGATGAAAATCGGGCTGAGTTGATTTCTCGGAGTCGCAGTGTCGGAATTGGAAGGATTGAAGAAGATAAAGAATATGAGTTTGGAGCTGATGATGATATCAAGGTTAAGCCTCTTCTTTATTCTCGAAGTAGAAGTTGTGCTATTCGGAGCAATAGAGGAACTATGCTATAAGTATTATTTTACAATTGTATCTATCTTGCTTGATCTCCTTAATCTGAAGTTGTGTAAATGAATTTGTGTCATCCATCTTCTTTATCTATAAATATTTATGTTATTATGCTTTGTGTTACTTTTAAATTTCTGTTAATTATGACATATTATTCTCTCTAAGATTTTAGAGGCTTGATCTTAGCCTCAAACACATATGATCATATCACTAGTGTTTGCTTGCTTTAAGCCAAATGTATATCAGAAAGTATAGAAATTGAATAAACTAGGTGTTCCTGAAAAACAATGTCAAGACTTCTTCAAGGTTGTTGGGAGAAGCTGTAGTCTATTGTGAGTTTTATGACTAGTGTATTGCTTGCCTCTAAGGTATGTGCTATTTCTAGTCCTGGCATTATCTTCTATTCATAACTCTTAACTGTCTTGATTTCCTTATCGTCTCGGAGATCATAAAGGGAATTGAATTCTACTTGATGAGGATGTCTCCTACAGTGAAAGACAACTTGATAGAAGGAGTGGACGGGGGCGGCTTGGTAATATCGTGCGAGATGCTAGTACATTCGGAATGCACGTTCCGGATGTACGTATAAGGCGGTCAAGTAGCGACAGACGGATCCGAGATACACATCCTAGATATACATAAGCCCTCCAAGCGTGAGGCATGTAAAGGGCGACGCGTTTAAGTTTTTCGGGGGTCAGAAAGTCCCACCCGAAATACACATTCCGGTGGTACATAAACTCCTCAAACGTGAAACCTGTGAAGGACAAATCGTTTAAGTTATCCGGCGGTCTAAAAATTCCACAAATCGTTTAAGTTGTCCGGCGGTCTAAAAATTCCACCCGGAATACACATCCGACTAGATATCACATACATGGTTGATACATGGTTGAGGAAGAATCATCAATATTTTTAAGTACTAATTTTTTATAGATTGTAAAGCATTGTTACGGAGGTGGTCTTATATAAGAAAAATTTCTCATTCTAATTACAACTTTTATGAGTTTAGCAAAAATCATTTGCTATACTTGAGATAGGTTCTATTTGGTGAGCAATTTTGTGTCGTTGGGCTGGTTCTTAGCCCCCTTGTAATTGCGTTTTTGGAACTTTTGTTTCCTATCCAATATAACTTGATTTAAAAAAAAAATTATATTTTGTATATTCACGGGTGAGCATATTGAACATGAATTTAAATCAAGACTAATAAAATAAAATGTTAATGATATGTATGAATTCTCATTGATTTTCTTGTCATATATTAATTACACGTTTAAAGCAAAATATAAAAAATAAGAGTCTACCTCTTTAGAGCATGTTAGTGGGCCTTTCTTCCTGAAAAAGTTATATAACGTAGGAATGCAACTAACATGATTGATTATTGCAGCTTAATAAAAGACATTGTTAAATTAAGTGGTGGCGATCAATTTACGCAAAAATGGTTGTCTTTTATTGCAAAAGCTGGCAAAGGGTTACTTTGAAAAATAAATATAATGTAGAAAGGATAGAGATAGACGAGAAAAACATAAAGGAGAACCGCTTTGAGTGGATTGAAGTTTACTAAGTACTATTATTGTTATCTATTATAGATCCTCGGTTGCCTAATTTCATTGATGCTAAGTCCCTTATCTTTGATGTTTGTAGTCGGGAGGACCGAAGGGATGCAGGCCGGTTTGCTGTGTTGCTTGAGACCCTTTGGCGGAGTAGGAATAATATGGTTTGGCAAAATATCAGGGATGATGCGTTGAGGATTGGTATCCAAGCTTATCATAATTGGTATGATTGGTTCTTAGCTAGAGATGAGCATAATTTAGCGGCGGGTAATAATTTACCTATAAGTTGGATTCCGCCTTCAGTTAATCACTTGAAATGTAATGTTGATGCAGGTTTCAATAATTTGTGTGGTACAACAAATAGAGGGTGGTGCTTTAGAGACCACTTTGGAAGGTTTATATCGGCAGGGGTGTCCTGGGATGTGGGTCTTCTCTCCGTTGTTGAAGCTGAAGCAACCGCTTTAAAGGAAGCAATTGAAAATGCCATTTTTCTTCAGTTATCCCACGTCATTTTTGAAACTGATTGTCAGAATGTTACAAAGGCTATTTATACTTCTCATGTTGGTTCCTCAGAATTTAGCACTATTATAAAATCTATTCAGCATTCGTTAGTTTTTTTTTCCGAACTTTGAGGTAAAGTTCATCAAACGCCAAGCGAATTCGGTTGCCCATACGTTAGCTAAGGCGGCCAATTCTTGGTCTCGGCGTAGCTTTTTTAGATATGTACCTCCTTGTATTGAACGTTATTTGATTAATGATATCAGTTAAGTTTGTCCTTGTCAAAAAAAAAAGTACTATTATTGTTGTTATTGAAAAGCCAAATGAAAATTGAATTAATTAAAAAGAGAATTTTTTTCATAACGTTTTTTTTACACCCACGCAATTCAATTGAGCAAACACTTAATTTAAATCACTTTGCATTATTAAAATTTTAAAATATTTACCAAATTTATAGACGAGTAACTCTATCTCTATCAAAGACATAATTGCAGAAAAAATAATTGCATTGGGATACAAACTTAAATCCATACGGTTAGGAATAACCAATAAAAAGTAAAAAAATTAAAATTTTTAAAAATTAATTTCGTTTTTAATTGTCATCATGGGATGATTGGTTTAATGAAGGAGAGAGACAATTTTTTAAATTTTTAATTAATAAACAAAATATGATTGACTGTATGTAAATTCATGTATTATGGTTGTATCCAGTATTTGCCTAATTGCACGAAATATAGCTAATTGCAAGTTCTTAACAACAATATTGTTGTGTGCATTGAGTTATCATGAATGTTTAAATTTAATTTTAACTCTTAAATTTTGGTTTTTTCTTTACCCACCTCCCTATGGGGGTCACCCCCAGCGAAAAATTCAGTTTACCTCTGCTTCGGAAATGAACTTCCGAAGTAATTTTTTTAAAAAATTTTCTCAGATTTCGGAAGTTCATCCCATTTGGTGTTTTCGGAGATGAACTTCCGAAAACACCTTTTTTCAGATTTTGGGGGGTTTCTGAAATGAACTTCCGAATTATGCAGAAACTGTGTTTTTTTTTTTATGATTTTGGAAACAGCCTTGTATTTTTAATTAAAGAAAGATGGCAAATAAAATAAGCGATCTATAAACAGAAAATACTAATATACTAATATGATAAGAATAGTGATATATACAAACCGATCCGATCCAAATCCAAATAATAATAGTGTACGAAAGATACAATCCGAAAACAAAAAAAATTAACCCGATCACTACTGGGTATGCCTAACCCTCTCACCCTGGGCCCTCCTCTGCCGCTTGTATGCCGCCGCACGGCCCGCATCAGTGACGATCATCTCCATCACGATGACTGCCTCTGGACCGCCCTAATGAACGACACCTCGATCCAACGCGTCCCGCCCAAGCATCTCTATCCGCTGGAAGATCGGCAGGAGATCAATGGCGTGGTCATCCTCGGCCTGCTGGTTCTCCAGGATCTCCTCGTATGCTGGCCTAGGAGCGCCGGGAGCGTCGGGTGTCAGCAGAGGATGTGACACCCGATAGAACCATGTGACGTACCCCTCCACACAGTGCCAGTACGGTACCACATGATGCTCCCAATCCTCAAACATGGTAGTGAGCTGCACTCTGGTCACTGTGTCGAGAGCAGCCTCAAAGGGTGACCTGGGTATCATCTGCACGAATCTGAACTTCCGCATGCACCGCTCAGGGAGATACCGGACCATGATGGTAGTCCCGCATGCCAACCAGCCAGAATATAGAGATATGTTGTCAAAAGGGGCAACCTGAGTGTAGTCGCTGAATGGCCTTCAGGTGACGTCATCGTGCATCGTGCAGTCCAGGTACCCACGATATGGTCCCACCGCATTGTTCCCCCTCTGGAGAACGTATCTGGCGGCCCTGGGCATGGCGTCAACGTACGCAGGATCGATGTGGAAGCCGTGGATGCGGGAGAAGTAGGAGATGATCCAGCTCTGAAACATAAATAAATACGAAATATAAGTAAATACGAAACATAAATAAATACGGAACAATTAAAATGAAACGTACCGTGTGTAGTGTGCAGGATTCGGTCAACTGCCTCGTCCTCTAGTTGGAGGCCTCATTCAGCTTCTGGTATAGGTATGCCAGAGTAGCTGCCCTCGAGTTCCACTGGTGAACGGTGGTCAAGTCCATGAAGTAGCGGAGGTAGGTCACGTCGACGTACCTCGCACTCTTGTTGACAAAGATCGCAGCGCCTACCACATGCATGTACCAGCACCGGAGAGCGCAACCACGGTGATAATGTGTAAATAGCTCGTCACCCTCAGCCTCAGCCTCGGCCGCCGCCACCAGGTGGTGCTCGAAGTAGCGGCTCAGTGTGATGAACTGGATATGAGGCCCAGATGTCGTGGCACACTCAAAGTCAGCAACTTACGGGCATGGTTCACCATTTTCAATGGCTCTCTCTCCTGTTACAAAAAAACAAATAAAAAAGTATGTTACATAGACCGGTTAAATAGACGGTTAATAAAATATTGAATAAACGTCTAAATTATAAACGGTTAAATAATGTAGTCGGACAAATTATAAAAAATACCTCTCCCTCCCAGATCCGGCGAGCGACGGGGTCGCGGTAGGATATCAGCACGGAAGTGTCAATGGGCCCTCCCGGGTAGCTGTCCTCCTGCTCATCCTCCTCCCCGGGTGGAGGGTCAACATCTGGTACCCCCTCCGCCTCGTGGTATGGCACTGCCACCTCCTCCTCCTCGTCCTCCTCCTCCTCTCGCTGGCGGGAAGAAGATACCCGAGCCAGCCTACTTCTATATCCAGATGAGGAGGTACCCTCGCCCATCTCCATGGGAACTCGCACACGTCGTCCCCGGCCCTGCCCCCGTCACTGTATCGACGCTAGCTGCGCCGCCGCCCGCTCGCGTCTAGCCGACGCAGTCTGGGTCTCTCTACCCTGTCTGATGCATGCTGGTTGGTTGCCTGACATGTTCCTGTAAAAAATTGAAATCGAATAATATGCGAGACAACAGAAAAAACTAAAAAAAATTGCACTTCTGATACAATTCGGAAGTTCATTTCCGAAACTGGGAATGGAGGTGTTTTCGGAAATGAACTTCCGTAACACCCCTGCGCAGAAGTTCTCTGCAACCTCCAATGGCAGACCCCAAAATCCTAAATCAAACCTATGTCTACACATTATAAACATCCTAAATATCAGTACAAACATAACCTAATACATTTTTTGCTATTTGTAAACACCCTAATATAAATTTTAATCATAAATCTTAAAATAAAAATGCTTACGATTGAATAGATTGGAGGACTTTTGAATGTAGTAGAGAAAGTAGATGGAGCCTTTGATGTAGCTTGGAAATGGTTTGTAGAAAAATCTCTTTGGGGTTGAGTTTGGAAGAAGATTAGGGTAAATGAATTGGGGGAGGGGGGTTGTTTTGCTTAATCTGCAAAATGCGCAGTATTTCGGAAATGAACTTCCGAAATGCTGTTTTCGGAAATGAACTTCCGAAATAAGACAATTTTTTCAAAAAAAAAGGCGCTTTCGGAGATGCGTCTCCGAAAACACCTTTTTCTTGCATTTCGGAAATGCATTTCCGAAGTCAGGGGTAGTTTGGGTTTTTCACCAGAGATGGACTAGAAGGTTGGGAGGTAGCCAAAGAAATTTTCTAAATTTTTATTTTTATTGTTATTTATTATGTTTTTAGAATTAAAATAATGGTTCGATAAAATAGATGAATAAATTTTGTAATAAAATTTTAAATTTAATTACTTTCATAAAGTTTATTTGTTTTCTTAGTTAAAATATACGGAAACTCAATGAATCTTTTAGTCATTGCTTTATTAAGTCAATTATTCTCTGGTCAACACTTTTGTAATAAAATCATTACTATGATCCTTTATATAAAATATTATACATTTTAAAAGTAGAATGAGTGACAATTCCTAATTGTGTAAGGTTGTCTAGAATTTTAAGGTTGTTTTTTATACTAGAGCAAACTCATGCAGTGATGGTCAACAACTCTATATCTCTTTAGTTTCTAAGTGAATTGAATATCCTCTTTCAATATTGCGGTTTAGGTATTTATAAAGGTCTATTGGGTCTACATTTTTGGATTCCTTGGGAGTGGTTATTCAACCCCCCCTCCACTACGACTAGGGGTGGAAATAGGCTAGGCTAGGCTAGGCTTTATAAGACCTGGGTCTGACCTACGTTAAACTTGAAAGACCTGAGTATGACCTTTGGCCTATAATAGGTTCTCTTTTTTGGTCTGGCCTGACTTTTTTAAAAGTCTGACCTGGCCTAAAAGCTTATTTTTCATTATGTTTTTTCAATTAATCCACATTATTTAAAAAACCTTATAAGTCGTCCTATATATGCATATATATAGGCCGACCTATTTAGCCTTTGTTCTAATATATATGCATATATAAGCTTGCCTATTTAGTATTTTTTTTCTAATATACATGCAAATATAGGCCGATCTATTTAGCCTATTTTTAATATACATGAAAATATAGGCTGGCCTATAAGGTTTCATAGGCTTTTTTAATAGCCTAAGCCTGGACTATTTTATTAAATAGTATTTTAGAAAAAGCCTAAGTCTGACCCTTCTGTTAAATAAGTCTAACCTGACTTGGCCATATATAGGCTAGGCCATAGGCCCCTGTCGGCCGACCTGACCTATTCTCACCCCTAATTACAACAAATAACGCTTTTCATGACGAAACTTTCACGTTCTCAAAAAAACCACGGTTTTATTCCGAGGCGCCTTATATATATATATATATATATATATATATATAACAACTTATTGCCTCAATTGTTTTAAAAATGAAGGTGATATACCATTCAGGACATGCTTCAAATCCCAGCTAATGCACTTTATGTTTTTATTTGTTAACAACAGTAAAATAAATGATTTAACCCTTCGGTTTCTTTGATAACCCGAAGGATAAAATAGTTAAATTTACTATAAAACAATCGCTGAACAGATTTCACCCTAATGGTATCTTATTTGTAGCCTCAATTGCATCATTTTTTTAGGATGGATTGCAAAACTGAAAAAATATTCTTCTACATTTAACAAAACATTTTTTTCATCTTTTGCAATCTATCTCAAACAATGGTGTTGATGTTGTTGTTGAAGGTTTTGAACAACTATGATTTATTTTGAAAAGTCTATACTGATGGATTGCAAGTATAGAAAAATATTTTCTAATTTTTTGAAACAAACACCTAATTAGAAGTTGGACGCATTCAAAACATGCAAATTGTATAGGCTAGTGAAGGCAATGATAATGATAACATCAACAACCAATCTCGGTGATGGCATGTTTGACATTCAAGTGCAGATCTCTAGCATCTTGTATGGGACCTAGACATGTTGTATTTTTAAAACTCTGGATAAACAATTTTAATATTCTGCGAAGAGTTGTTGCATACAATGTATTTTTCATATTTGGGTAAACAATGTAACCATTCAAAAAAATACTCTAATCCCTCCTTGGGGTTAGGGTAAAATAATTTTTTTATACAAAAATAGTTACATTATTTAGGTAGAATATTAAAAATACATTGTATGAGACCTGCTTATGCTGTAATTTTAATATTCTGGGTAAACAATCTTGATATTCTATGAAGATTTGTTGCATACAATGTACTTTTAATATTCTAGGTAAACAATATAATCATTTTTGTAAAAAAAATTACTCTAACCCCTCTGTTGTTTTAAAAACCGAGATAATAGTTAAGTATTTTTTCCCTATTTTCAAACAACGGTCTTAAAAAAATCTTTGTCGTCCATTAAAAGGTTATCAATGCTCAAGAATCCACCATTAATGATCCGCGTGAATCCTAAGAGACATCCATTATATAAGTTCTCCTACGATATTGGAAATTTAAATGAAACACATGGAGCTCTTAAAACCTAAGGAAACTTGGAAAAGCTCTCTACGATGGATTGCAAGAGTAGAAAATCATTCGGGTTCAAGGTTTGTTCGATTAAATTTTTATTTGTACCGAAAATATTTTTGATTATTAATATTAATTATCTTACCCTTTTTTCACCAAAAACAAATACATGCAAGAATTGAAGATCCAACATATGATCAAGGTTTGTTCGATTAAACCCTTTTGTTTTTTTTTTAGAAAAGAGTTTTCTAGTATTTGATCTTGCCTAAAATATCAAGGAATTGAAGATCCAACATATGATCTTCATGGACAATTAATGTAATATTCTCGGTAAACACTATAACGAGATTTATTAAAAAAACTAAGGACCCCTAAGTTTTTATGATAAACCGAGATAAAAAAAGGCGCTAGTTTTTGTAAATAATAAAAGTGCAGAAACTGGAGTTCAAACCAATGCAATAATAAAACTTTACCTCGGTAATCACCAAGGTGATAATACTTTGCCTTTTATGACAACCTTATTTACCTCGCTTCTATTACCATGGTAAAACGCATTTTGTGGCCGATATTAAAAGTGTTATTTGTAGCAATGCTCATAGGGGCGTGAAACTGTTATTTTCCCTCATTCTACATGAGAACATGGCTTTGACCTTTTACTAAGCTTTGACACCATTGGTGTCCAAGGACACTTAAATCCCCACATTTCGTGAGTGAGCAAGATATGGTTTTTATCCAAGCCCAATTAAGGGCGAGTGTATGGGCGAGTAATGTGAAAAATGGGCGAGTAATGTGATATATAGCCATTGTAGTATCGACCATGAAGAAGACGTAGTTTTGTATACGTGCTATGAGGAAAAGGGGTTTAACATGGCTGTTATATACGACTCACAAACCAATACTTCTACCTGTACTCCATGTTATTAATGATTTATGGGTTCTTATCCCTTTCACCCTATTCAAAGTTGAGGTTTTAGCAACTGCTAACATCGCTCCCTCTTAACACTTCGCCCAATGGCTAGAACTTAATTAGAAAGATCAAAATCATATGTTGGTTTCTTTAAGTTATCCGTGTAACATCCCAAAAATAATTAAAATATTATTATGATTATTTTAATTTTATTGTATTTTTATGATTTTATTATTATTATTATTATTATTATTATTATTATTATTATTATTGTTGTTGTTGTTGTTGTTATAAAGGTCATTATTATTATTAAGTGATTATTTGGAATTTATTTAATAATTTAATATTTGTAGAGATAATGGGGAGGGAAATTGAAGGGGAATGAAAACGAATAAAAGAAGAGAAACACATATTCTCTGAGAAAAGAATCCTAGACATCATCTTCTTGTCAAAATAAACCATTCTTCACCAAAAATCTAAGAGGAATCTCAGTTCACCAAAAATATTGCGATTGAGATTGTGCAAGGATGAGTTGTTGCAATTGCTTGTTGACTTCTCGGTAAGTTTATCAATAGTGTCGAAGTAATAAATAAGATCGTATCTACGAGGACTGCTATGTAACCAAACGATATAGTGCGATGTTAAGAAAGTAACAAATGGGGGGTTCGAGTTTAATTTACGAGCAAATAAAAGTGTTCTGGAAATTATGAGAAAGTAGTCAGATTTTTCCTAAAATCCTTATTTCTCCCCTGGTAATGTCTAATGCATTACATGAATGAAACTTCGATATATTTCCATGGTGAATTAGCAAAACCACTATACTCAATATCTTGGTGTATAGATCACTAATTTCTACTAGAGGTTTCCTATCCATATTCAATCGATGTAAGTGAAATCAGGCGATGATACAATACAATAATTCTAATGCCACTACTAGAGGTCTCAAATCCCTATCCAACCGGCGTAAGTACAATAATTTCCCTAGTTCAAACACATAGGCTAAGGTTCAGTATTCCTTATACGTCCATGATCACATTAACAGAGTATTTCAAATAATGCGCGTTAAGTAAAAGAGGCAATTAAATAGAAATATAACTAAGATTAATCATGCAATATCAAATTAAACATGTGTCCGAACATGTTTGAAATAATTTCATCAAACAAAACCTAACCTAAGAGTAGTTACTCATACTAATTAAATTATAATACCAAATAATAAGAAGAAGGTTGCATAAGAAAATCCTTGAAGATCTGACCTCTAATGGCTTTGAATGCGCTCAAAATCTCACTTGCGATGTTGAAATTTGTCTCTTACAGTCTAAAATCGTAGAACCCTTAAAAATATGCCAAAATCCCCTTTTTAAACCCTTCAGATTGTACCAGAACGCGTTATTATTTGCCCAAAAAAAGGAACCATCGCGTGCGTTATGGACAACATCGCACTTGAGATTCAACTTTTGCAGCCCCATTACGCAAGCGATGTCGCATGACGCCCTGCACAATTTTTCCAAAAATTTTCTCACTTTTTGCTCCTTTTTCGGTCAATTTTTTTAAGTCCTTATTTCTCCATACTTGGTTTCTTTTCATCATCTTTGGCAATTATTCTTAAAAGTTGATCATCTATTACTTGTTTTTCTCCGTTTCTTTGACAAAATACATGCAATGACAGAATGTCATTGCAACCCCAAACTTCATATGTTGTTAGTCCTCAAGTAACTTGCTTGCAACTGTAAATTCCAAACAGAAAACCAAACTGCAACAATAACCCATTCACATCACCATATAATATTTGTTTTACCTAATCATCATTCTAGCTTCTAACTACAATCCGGAAAACTGATAAAACATCCTCTACCTTGTCAAGTACTCAACATGTATGTTATTTCACTATAATTCACTCAATTGATAAGCTAATTGTCTTACCCCAAAATTTGCCCTACGAATTTATTTTTATTGTTTAGTATTATTATTGTAATATCCTATTTATTTCTTTTAGAATAAATGGCAATGATATTAGTTGAGATAGAACTAAGGACAAAATGGCTATTATGACTTAGTTAAAGGGCAATTGTGACATTTCCCTCACCATAAGTCTCAAGGCTTGTTTGATCCCTCACTTGTGCCAAAAACAGATTCTTGGAGAGGGAGAGGAAGGAAGGAACGTGAAATAGAAGGAGGAAGAGAGAAGCTTGTCATTCTTCAACCTTGCATGCACCAAGAATCATCTTCAAGCTCCATTTTTCGCCCCAATCATCTTAGTTCCAACTACTTCTTCCATCTAAAGGTGAGTCCCTAAATAAAAAAATGGGGTTTTGATTCGATTTGGGAACTTTTGGGGTTTAAGGGTTTTGAGAGATTATGCCCAATTTCTTGCTAATAACATGTTTTAATGTTGTTTACCACTTGTTTATACCATGTGCTGGCTGGATATGTATTTAATTCGTGCATGCAGGTGGATTTAAGGGGTTAGGGTACCCCAGGACAGAACTGATGAGTTTTGCGTTTTTCTGCATCTGCTATGGTCCGCTGAGCGGACTAAGGCCGCTGATCGGATGCTGAGCATTTTTTCAGAAATTCGCAATCCCGCTAAGCGGACCCACCCAGGCCGCTAAGCGAAGGATGCTGTTTGCAGAAAATAATTATCGTGAGGCCGCTAAGCGACGCGAGGCCGCTAAGCGGAGGAACAGTTGGGGTTCGCCACTGGAAAGCCCGCTTACAGCCCGCTAAGCGGCCAGTGCTGAGCAGAATTTTATTTTTCTTTCCCTGAGAGCAGTTTTGGGTTACTAATGGTAACCAAACTCCTCCTTAATCAATAGTACAATTATGTACGTTTAATGTGTGCTGTTTTATGACACGCATTGTCTTTATTTTCCATTCGACTGCTTACGTGAAATGTTATGCGTGATGGTGAATATGTTTATTCTATAGTTCTTGTCCATTCAATTGTGATTAATTCTGAATACTATGATGAGAACAGGCATGGAAATATGTTGATATCCAAATGTTTTGGTTAAACATTCGGATTGGTTTGGTTTATGACCTTACGCTTGTTGTATGTACGTATGCTTGAATCGAAGTGGCCGGTGGCTAGATTGGGATATACCTCTTACTATGAAGTCAAGGTATTTTCCCGGGCCATGGAGTCCGTAGAATAGTCCGATGATGTGATCATAGGTCGCGCACCTGAGCTACCGTTGCAGTGTGCTCGTGAGTTTCCGTACGGGGTTTTACTCACTTGGCGTTAACACACTTGCGTGCTCGGTATGGTGGGATTATGTGGCCACGTAGGCCAATACATTTTCGGTAACTCACCTCTAGTGAAGTCATGTAGACTACTACTAGGCTTTCGCCCGGTGGGCTCATGCGTCAAGATGGCGGTTCGGTACTTGGTGTGAGCACACGAGCGTACAGGTAGTTACCGGGACAATGACACCATTTAGGCTAATGTCATCTCGCGGCCAAATAGGCTTGTGCGAACCTGCTTAACTACTCTTGCAGTGTGCTTGTACGAGTCACTTGACAATATGCATGGGTGAACTCATCGAGGGTGCGTTCATTCTATAATCTAGCCGAGGTTCGTGACACTTCTGGATTCCCCGTACACGGGTATGGGTTTTGGCATACTTGTTTGTTATTATACTTGTGTATTTGTATGAGATGAGTCCAATGGTGGATGAATCACTTGTTTACTCCGTACTTGTACCGGATGTGAGGATAAACCCTGAATCAATGGTGGATTCGGTTTTATGCATGCACCTTTTAGATCCGAGTGGACTAATAGGATAGGTGGACTCACTGAGATTTAGTAATCTCATCCCATCCCAATTCTATCTTTTTCAGGTGGTTCAAGGCAAGATCGTGGCAAAGGCAAGGCGGATTAGTCCTTTGGCGTTGTTGATAGATGTTATCTTTTGTTCGCATTTTATGCTTTTGTAGTACCTCGTTGGATATTGTACTATTTTGGATGTATTATCATTTTGGCCATGATACATTCGGCTTTTGTACTTCGTGCTTGTAATGTTTTCATTATCTTTCCGCTGCGACATTATGTAATCGTTGTCCTTATGAAACCATATTTAATACTTTATGCATATTATTCTAGACAAATATGTGTGGGGTGTTACAATTATCATTATCATCCTTGTACCTAAGTTATTAAGGGGTGTGATCAAAAAATTGTGTGGTCCAAATCCAATTTGGGCCCTTTAATAAAAAAAGCCTACTAATTTACTAAGTTTTTAATTTCTTTTTATAATATAATGTATATTAATGTCAATTAACATTTGGCCCATTTTGTTATTTTAATTACTCACTTGCACCTAGAATATATAAAATATATAGTTTATTAATTCAAATGATAATTTGTTTACTTTATTTATTATGTTTATTTTAATTAACAAATTAATTAATTTCTTTTTCACATTTATATGTATATTTCGATAATAACAAGTTCTTTTTTGCTTACTTTATTCAATCTAAAATCCTCCTTAGTCCAATTATTAATTAAATCTCAATTAACATTTTATTAACATGTATTAAGCTATATTAACATTATGTTCTAATTATTTTGCAGCAATAGTTATCATTTAGATTAGTATTATTAATTACTAGTGTGGACCGTCCTTTCGGGCCATACCCCTCCGTGGGTGGGATACGTGAACTGACTCTTTTTTGTCGATCGGACGCTTTCGCGTCACTTTTGAAAAAGTTTACAGAGTCGCCACCGACCTTTTATTTTATCCAATGAAGGAAAGGTTTATAAAAGAAACAGAAAAAAGACCTTTGAGAGATTCTGGGTAAGGGGGTAGGTTATACAAAGGGAAGGTGTTAGCACCCTTTGTATCCATGGTTATCCATGGGCTCTTTAGTTTGCTTAGCTCATTTGCTTTACTTTTCAATTGATTCGGAATGCTTTACCTGTGTTTTTGAAATACCTTTGCAAATAGAATTTGTAATGATCCTTGTGCGGATATATACAAATGCTTGTTTATCTTTCGAAAGATGTTTTGAAAAGATCGTTAATTTTGTAATGATCCGTGTTTGGATGTATACAAAATATTGTCTTTTGGAAAATTCGTTTTAAAAAAACAACAGTGTATGAGAATTTTGTTTGTTTTGATTTTGAGCAAGCAAACTAGGAGGTCTACCCTGAGTTAGGAGGTCTTTATCCTTGTTCCCTTTAAAAATCTATCCATTCGTCGGATATAAACAAAAGGTTCGATTTTGTACTCGAAACAGTAGAAATGTAACTTTGATTTTGAAAAGAGTGAAAAGGGGTTACCCTAGGAGGTGCAAATGTGATTGTGATTGAATTCAGATATTTATCTTTGAAGTTAGTGATCTGACGGTTCAGTTTTATCTTTGACATACACGCAGTTTATATGGGTGCTGGAAATTAAAATGCGGAAATGTAAAGTGCAGAAAGTAAATCTACGCTATTACATCGATTGTGCGGGAAATGTAAACTAGCCTATTTACATGAATTTGACATCCTATACATTTATCTAGGAATTTTAAATTGCAAGAAATAAAAGGCATATTTTTGTATTTTTGTGATTTATTTTAAATATAATTAATGCATTATTAATTAATTTAAAATAAAGAAAAGATGGAAATATGATTAAACCTAGCAAATAAGTTTAAAAATATGTACAAAATGTTTGTTAATTGATTTTAGAACAAAACTAATTTTTTTGGAATTTTTGAAATTTGTTTTTGGATATTTTAAGTTAATCAAAACATAATTATGCAAATAATTACACAAATAATTAAAACTTAAAGAGAAAATTATCCTAAATATGTACAAAATTAGTTTATGATATATAAACAATATTTAACACAAAGAACAATTTTTTTTTTTTATGATTTTTTGACTAATTAAAATAATTAATAAGCAAATATACAAATACATACTAATTAATTATGAAAAATATTGAAATTTTGAAGAAAAATAAAATATTTTTGTTTCATAAAATAATATATTATTTTAGAAGTTTAAAATATTTTTTGTGGAATTTTTGGAAGTTTTTAACTATTTTTAATTAATTTATCAAAGAAACTAAAATAAAAATAGAAAATAAAATTAAAAATATAAGGATACTGATCTGGTGTGGCAATTAATGAAGGAGCATGGTGAGCTTGCATGTGTGAGGCGTTGGATTGGCTTTGAGATTGATCCAAGGGCACAGATTTGTAGGTGCATGGTATGATGGTGTACACTGAATCCAAGGGGATTCAAAGTCTTTGCAGGGGCCCACGCTGGATTGACCAGCGAATAAGATTTGAGGGAAGGGCCACCTTGGCGCGCTGAAAAGTCAGACGAACCACGCTTGGACGCGTGGTCGTCTTCAACCTCCAGAAGTGAGGTTTTCAGCTTCAAATAGCGGGGGTTTTTAACCTCCCCTATTTGGACGTTAAAATTCCAGTTTTTTAACAACCTATGAACCTGCAAAAAATACGAGTTAGCAATAGAAACAAGTGACCCAGATCCACTAATTAGAGTGTCCTGAATCCAAATATGTCATTTGTTTTAAGGTTTGAAGCTCCTAGCTATGGATACGAAGAAGATGAAGCTTAAACACTCATGGACTCGTTTTAATGGTGGAGCCTGATCCTCACGTTGGAACACTCATGCTAAGGCCCAGATCACACATATAGGTCCCCATAAGGATGTTAGGGTGGTTAGTTTGCAGTGAAATTAGTTGCATATACAAAAACGAAAATAAAACTCATATGTACATGAAGAGCTTTAAGTGCTTTATACGACTCTCATATGTCTATATTTAGAGCTCAATCTTACTCTATAATGTTTGAGGAGATGATTAGAAGTGTTTATTGGTATTGATATTGATTGGAAATTTGAATTTGAAAATTACAAAGTATATGCAAATTTTGAGAATTTTTGTGATATTTCTTGCTATACTCTTGCCCTATTTCGTGTGTCCCTCTTTTGCTGAAGTATGATGCTTCTTTTATAGCCCAAAGTTGCTTGGAACTCAAGCTAAGAAGCTTTGTTGTCTTTGTTGAAAGTTTGATTTTTAAAATATTAAAAATCTTTGAATTGTTGACCAAGCTTGACTCCATTCAATGCTCTTGTCTTGCTCTTCAATTCTTGCAGAAAAAATGAAGATTCCTTGAAGTGAGTCATACTTGGAGGCCAAGCAACCATTATCCATGCATTTTCCTTTTAATTTTAATCTTAAAGTAAGATAAAATTATGCAAAAAATGGCCAATAAAGATGTGGGCTTTGTCTTGGTCGTGGGAGGCCCATAGTAACATGGCAAAGATGTTTGGACCATAAAAACTTGGACTCATTTGGAAAAAAAACATTTTTGAGCAATGTTGATTTCATGCATTTTCCCAAAATTTAGCCAACTTCAACAAGGTGTAAATCCTTCAATTTTTGTCATATGAAGGAGATCTTGCACTTTTTGGAAACCTCAAAGAGTCCTCTAACCAATGTCTTTGGTCTCATATCAAAATGATTTTTGGTTCTCCTTGTGTGTCCATTTGAAAAAAGTGTCTTTTTGTTGACTTTGAAAATGACCTGTAATGTCTTTGGCCATATTTTTCAAATGGTGAATGCTATGACCATGGGATCAATTGCATTTGAAAGATAATTGAATTTCCTTCAAAATGAGCTTTGGTTGACATTTTTTGGATGAAGGATGAGAGAGTTATGATCAGTCAAAGTTGAGTTGACTTTTCAGGCAAAAACCCTAATTTTGAATCTTAGGGTTTTGTTGATTTTTGATCTTTCCTTGATGAATTGTGATAATCCAATGATCAAATGTTGAATCCTTTGACAAAATATGGACTTTGACAAAAAATTTCATTTTTGACTGTCAGTTGACTTTTCTGGTCAAACGGGTCGTCTGTTGACTGTTTGAGCTGCTGACGGTGCGTCTGAGTGAATTGAAGTTTGAAAATTTGTATGATGGTACTTTGAGATATATGGATGTATATGAAATCCATTTGAGCTCTCAAAACTTGTTGCTCCTGTTAAAACAAGAAAAACCCTGATTAGGGACTGTCTGTATAGGAGGCAGTTAAGCGTACCTGATTTTTGTGCAGTGTTGAGTTTCTGCTAATCATGTGATATTCAGAAGACTTCTAACACAAAAATCTTGGAAATTTGAATTGTGAATGATTGATTTGATTGATTGTACAAATCACTGTGAATTGTACTGTCTGCAGTTTGTCTGTCAACCGACTGTTCGTGTACTGAAGCAGCAGTTAAAGTGAAAAATCAACCGTCAAAGTTAATTTTCTTTTTTTTTTTTTTTTTTTGTTGTTATTTGTTTTTGTTTTTGTTTTATGTGAAAAATGAAAGTTTATTTACATGACTTGTTAAAAAACATAGACATAATAAATAACTAATATACTGTTACCAGTACAGTCTGAGTTTCCTGATTCTGCGCCTGCAAAAAGATTTTAACTCTGTACCAATTGTGTCAGTACTATTTATCTGTAAATAAATAAATAGCATGTGTGAAGTAATAAACAGTATTTGGCGTTTGCGTAAGAATAAATTCAACTGCAAGCCAAAATACTGTAAGAAAAATTCTGAAAACTAAGTATTTCATATGTCAGGATATTTGTTGAAATAAAAATCCATGATTATATGAGACCCTTAATTTTCAGATTGGAGTTTTCTTGAAAAATATGTGGGCAAATTTTGGGGTATAACAGTTGCCCCTATTCAATCTTCTTAAACCTGAAGAGATTGTCTGAAATCTGAAGGTAGAAGATGATTGAATATTTAGATGCCCTGAAAATTTGCACTTACCTTGATCAGAAGAGATGTTGGAAGTTGCATTTGAATGTCGTCTGCGAAATGTTGTTGGCAGATTGAAACATTACCTGAGATGGGCTTTCAGATGCCACCTGGTAAATGGGTTGAGGGTTTGTTCATCAGAATGAATCCATTGATTATATCTTGATGAAGGATTTGAAAGTCTTTGTGTTGACTGTTTCGGAACCGTCCAAGGTTACCGCTTTAAGTCTTGGAAGATAATCGTTACGGAACTTGTCCAAAGTTTTTTAGATTTTGGAAGTTGATCATTGTGGAACCGTCTGAGGTATCGCTTTAGATCTGCAACGTTAAATCGTTCTGGAACCGTCTGAGGTATCGCTGTGGATCTGCAATGTTAGATCGTTCTGGAACCGTCTGAGGTATCGCTTTGATCTGTGATGCTAGATCGTTCTGGAACCGTCTGAGGTATCGCTTTAGATCTGCAACGTTAGATCGTTCTGGAACCGTCTGAGGTATCGCTTTAGATCTGTGATGCTAGATCGTTCTGGAACCGTCTAAGGTATCGCTTTAGATCTGTGATGCTTGTTTTTGAGTTGGTAAGTGATCAGAATGAATCTTCGGCTTGATTATATCTGAGAGAATCGTTCATGGAATTCAGGTGAACACGGCATGTGATTGAGAACATCTTTGTTGAAGATATCTGCCTACCTGAAAAAACAAGTTAGTGATATGCAATGTTTATGATGCATGTAAATGTGAGATATTCCCGGAGAAATATGCATATTATGTTGTGCATGAATATGCGCATGATGCATGATGTATGATGTATGAATATGATGTATGAATGTATGAATGTATGAATGTATGAATGTATGAATGTATGAATGTGAATGTGAATGTGAATGTGAATGTGAATGTGATGCGTGTCAAGCTTCTAGTTGGAAAAATAAATTCCCACTAGTCAGCTGGACATGAATGTATTGTGATCGTTGATGATCTTTTGTCTTGCTTGAGTACCCTCGTCTGGGGAAATTCTTTGAGAACCAGGATGTTCTATTGAAGGATCTTTGATTACTGCTCGGGGATGAACAGTAGTTTTGAGAGTTCGGACTGTGACGCCCTTTGGAGTGGGAATGAGGAAGATGCATAATCCTCCGATGCACTATCTGACCAAGTTTGGGTGCGGAGATCACACCTTCTGAAGACAGTAATCTGGAACAACCCTGCTGGGGAATAAGACTTCTTTCGAAAGAAAAATCTTTTTGAGGGATTTGTTGAGGAATGTGTCTCCATTGGGGAAACTTCCTTCTGATGCTGGTTTAGGATAATGTCCAAATAATTGGGACATGTCCGGAATGCTATTCCTGTTTTTCCTGGTAAACATCAATCATATTCAAATGCATATGTTCATTCAAAATATCATTGGGATGCTCGCGTATTCAAAACAGAAAAAATGAAAATGTTAGTTATAAGCTGCATTGATTTTTGAAAAGGTGCCGTGATAGGCGGATTAGTATAGGGAGACAACAATCCTAGAAGTAGGAAATTGTCAGAAAGTTTTGAAAAGTATTTATGAAAAGAAATAGCTATGTGAGAACGATCCAGTCAAGTTTCAATTCTGCTATTGCCAATCTGTCTTCGAGCATCTCATCCCTCACTTGTTGGAAGAAAGTGATTGGACTGATCGGTGTCTTTGAGGTGTTGAACCTTGTCGGTGAGTAGGCAGCTGAGCGGGACATAGTTGTATGCTTTATTCCCTAATTTTTGCCTAGGCTGCCCTTTCAGGTTTTCAGCCTACCGGGATTGTATTTGTTTTGTCTCTAATTTTTGCCTGGATCGCCCTTTCGGGTTTTCAATCCACCGAGACGCTCATTTTTGCCTAAGTTGCCCTTTCAGGTTTTCAACTTAGCGAGCTGTATTTTTTTTTTTTTAAGCAAAGTACTTTTTGACTATGTCCGCATTCACAGGGTGTGGGAAATCCTCGCCATCCATGGTGGTAAGCAACATGGCACCGCCGGAGAATATTTTCTTGATTATGAATGGTCCCTCGTAGGTGGGGGTCCATTTGCCTCTGGGATCACCTTGTGGTAAGATGATGCGTTTGATAACCAAGCCACCAGTTTGGTATGCTTGACTTTTGACTTTCTTGTTGAATGCTTTGATCATGCGCTTTTGGTATAGCTGACCATGACAAATAGCTGCGAGCCTTTTCTCATCAATCAAGTGTATTTGGTCGAATCGAGTTTGAATCCAATCGTCTTCGTCTAGATCGGCTTCTTTCATGATCCTTAAGGAAGGAATCTGGATTTCGATTGGGAGAACTGCTTCCATACCGTAGACTAACGAGAATGGAGTTGCCCCTGTTGAAGTACGCGCAGATGTGCGATAACCATGAAGAGCAAAAGGTAACATCTCATGCCAGTCTTTGTAGGTTACTGTCATCTTTTGTATGATTTTCTTGATGTTTTTGTTGGCGGCTTCGACAGCGCCGTTCATCTTTGGTCGATATGGAGAAGAATTATGATGTTTGATCTGGAACTGCGTGCAGAGTTCAGTAATCATTTTGTTGTTTAGATTCGTGCCATTGTCAGTGATGATCCTTTCGGGGATGCCGTACCGACAAATGAGATTGTGCTTGATAAACCTGGCTACCACATTCTTGGTGACAGAAGCATATGAAGCTGCCTCTACCCACTTTGTGAAGTAGTCAATAGCGACCAGGATAAAGCGATGTCCGTTGGAAGCAGTAGGTTTGATTTCTCCAATCATATCAATACCCCACATTGCGAAAGGCCAAGGAGCCGTCAGAACGTTTAATGGAACTGGAGGTACATGCACTTTGTCGGCATATATCTGGCATTTGTGACAAGTTTTGGAATGATGATGGCAATCTGTCTCCATGGTAGACCAGTAGTAACCTGCTCTCAAGATCTTTTTAGCCATTGTATGTCCGTTGGAATGAGTACCGAAGGTACCATTGTGTATGTCTTCCATGATTTGTTCTGCTTCCTTCTTGTTTACGCAACGAAGTAAAGTCGAGTCATGGTTGCGCTTGTACAAAGTTCCATTGCTTAGGAAGAATTTGGAGGCAAATCTCCTTAGAAACTTTCTGTCGTTAATAGATGCCCCTTCAGGGTACTCCTGGGTTTCGAGATACCTTTGTATTTCATGGAACCATGATTTGTCTTCCATTTGTTTGGTATCGATCTCATTGCAATAGGCTGGTTCGTCTTGCCTGTAAATGGTGATCATAGGAGCTTCGTCGTCCCGATTGACTTTGAACATGGATGACATGGTAGCTAAGGCATCAGCTAGTTGATTTTCTTCGCGTGGGATGTGTTCGAAAGTGATCTCCTCGAAGTAAGGAATCAAACTCAACACATGTTCTTTGTATGGAATTAGATTTGGGTGCTTTGTGTCCCATTCCCCTTTGACTTGGTAGATTACCAAGGCCGAGTCTCCGTAGACTTCAAGGAATTTGATTTTTAGATCAATTGCAGCTTTGAGACCCAGAATGCATGCTTCGTATTCGGCTATATTGTTGGTGCAATTGAAACACAATCTGGCGGTGAAGGGTGTATGACCTCCTGTGGGGGAAATGATCACAGCTCCGATGCCATTGCCGAGCGCATTAGAAGCTCCGTCAAAAACCATAGTCCATCGGGATCCTGGTTGTTTGTAGTCATTGACTAGCATAATGTCTTCGTCTGGGAAGTCAAAGTTCAATGCCTGATAATCATCTACTGCTTGATGAGCTAAATGATCAGCTACCACACTTCCTTTGATTGCTTTTTGCGAAGTGTATTGAATGTCATATTCTGTTAGGATCATTTGCCATCTTGCAATCCTTCCAGAGAGAGCAGGTTTTTCGAACACGTATTTGATTGGATCCATCTTGGAGATCAGGAAAGTGGTGTGATTTAGCATATACTGTCTTAGTCGGCGAGCCGCCCATGCTAAGGCACAGCAAGTTTTTTCGAGTAGTGAGTATCTTGTTTCACAATCGGTAAACTTTTTGCTAAGATAGTAGATTGCGTGCTCCTTTCGACCGGAATCGTCATGTTGTCCGAGTACACACCCCATTGAATCTTCTAACACAGTTAGGTACATTATCAGAGGTCTGCCTTCCACAGGAGGTAACAAGATTGGCGGTTTTTGAAGGTATTCTTTGATTTTATCAAAGGCTAACTGGCATTTGTCATTCCATCTTTCCACTTGATCTTTCTTCAGTAATTTGAAGATTGGCACACAAGTAGGAGTCATATGGGCAATGAATCTGGCTATGTAGTTTAGACGTCCCAAGAATCCTCTGACTTGTTTCTCGGTACGGGGTATAGGCATTTCTTGAATGGCTTTGACCTTGGCAGGATCAACCTCAATACCTTTACTGCTGACGATGAAACCTAAGAGTTTACCGGATCTTACTCCAAAGGTACACTTGTTCGGGTTCAGTCGCAATCTGTATTTCTTGAGTCTGTCAAACAGCTTGTGTAAATGACTCAAATGTTCTTCTTCGGTGTTGGATTTTGCGATCATGTCATCGACATACACCTCTATTTCCTGATGAATCATATCATGAAATAGTGTTACCATTGCTCGTTGGTAGGTAGCTCCAGCATTTTTTAGACCAAAGGGCATTACTTTGTAACAAAAGGTTCCCCAGGGAGTTGTGAAGGTTGTTTTTTCCATGTCTTCGGGTGCCATCTTGATTTGATTGTACCCTGAGAATCCGTCCATAAAGGAGAATACCTTGCATTGTGCGGTATTGTCAACTAGTACATCGATGTGCGGTAAAGGGAAATCATCTTTAGGGCTTGCCCGGTTCAGATCTCTGTAGTCTACACACATTCTGACTTTCCCGTCTTTTTTGGGTACAGGCACGATGTTAGCTATCCAAGGAGGATAACTTACAACTTTTAGGAATCCGGCATTGAATTGTTTTTCAACCTCGTCTTTGATCTTTTTTGACATATCAGGCTTACTCCTTCGCAGTCTCTGTTTGACCGGAGTGCTTCCTTCTTTGATTGGCAGGCGATGAACTACAATGTCCGTGTCAAGGCCAGGCATATCTTGATAAGACCAGGCGAATATCTCGGCGTAGTCTTGCAACAATTGAATCAGTCTTTGCTTGACACTGTTTTCTAAGTCAGCCCCAATTCTGACCTCTTTCTTTTCTTCGTCACTGCCCAAGTTGATGACCTCAATCGGCTCCTCATGAGGCTGTATGGCTTTTTCTTCTTGTTCTAGAAGTCTTGCAATTTCTCTTGGCACTTCACAATCTTCCTCACTTTCGTCCTCAGTTTGGTAGATCGGATTTTCAAAGTCATGACGGGCAATAGCAGAGTCGTTATTGACTGGATCCAGCGTGTATGTGAATCTGCATGGTAGATATGTGAGTGTGTATGAAGAGAAAAACATAGCTATTTGAAAGCGAATAAAGAAAGAAAAAGGATCACAAAATTTTGAACATGCAAGCATCCCATGATTTTATTGAATGCACATAATCATGATATGACAAACCCTTTTTATAGAAGGACCGTTGTGCTAAGGCACACGGCTTTCAAGCTCATGGTTCGATTGTTCAGGAACCACTTTTATCTTTGCACAATATACACAAAGAAAACAGGAAATGGCATTTACTCCTGATCAAAGGAGATCACATCCTCTGCTTTCCAGTTGTTCAATCCACCGTTGTTAGCAGGGAGCACCCAGCTGTTCCAGTTGCAGTTGTTCTTTTCGTCTTCCGTAGCATTGATTCCGCTAGTGGGAAAATGCGTAGGTAATTCCTCAGGATAAGTTGGATGATTTGTTGGATATGAGAATCCAGGTGGAGGTCCCTCTATTGGCTGAGCGAGATGCTCGATAAGGCCGTCCCATGCAGTAGGAATGATGTTTTGAATAGAGACTTGTGCATCCTGATAAGGAGTGTACTGTGACAGAAAATAACCTTCGTTGTTTGGCATCTTCCTGGCTTCTTCAAGAGCGAAGTTGTCGTCGTACTGTTCGTCCCATCCAGTCGGGACAATGTCTTTGATGGGAGTTGAAAAGCTCGGAGGAGCGGAATATTTCACCATATAGTCGTATTTGCCGCTGGGTTCTCCTAGCGTGTCCCATACTTCTTTGGGTGGATTTTGATATTGCTGAGTGACGGGACTTGTGATACTTCCGTCATTTTGATTACCCTCTTCTGTTGGAGTAAGATCTTCCAGAGCAATGTAAGAATTCTGAGGTGTGATATACTGGTAGTTGTAACCGTCATTTGGTCCTCCCACAGCATCCCACATTCCCATGGTAATGGGTGGAATTTCGTCTGGATATGGCTGAATGATGTGGTTCAAGTATGTCCCTTCATCATCAATGGCGTTTACTTCTTGGCTGGCGAAGTGTGATATTAACCCTTCAGAGCGAGGATTTTGATCATTCTTTTGATTTTCACCATTATAGCCCAGACCTAGCTTGTCGGACTTGTAGGGTATATCAGGGAGTTGTCCCCACACTGTGCGATCACCCTGTTCAATCATGGCTCTGGCATCTTTGAGAGAAGCCATAGTTGTAGCTGGAGTAGCAGGAATATGCTTGGTGGTAGAGATATCTGGAGATACAACCTCAAAAGCTTGATACGGAGTTTCGATGGATTCGCCCTCCATCTCAACATACTTGTCGTTGCTCAAGTGACTGACCATATATTCTTCTTCGCCATAGACTGTGACAACCTTTCCTTTTACTGGGTATTTTAACTTCTGATGCAGGGTAGAAGTTACAGCGTTTGCCCCATGTATCCAAGGGCGTCCTAGTAAACAGGAGTATGTTGGAAGAACGTCTATTACGGAAAAGATAACATCGAAAGTTTGAGAGCCCACTCTGATTGGGAGCTTAACTTCTCCGTACACCGTTCTTGTTGACCCATCGAAGGCTCTTACAACCACATCACTTGGTTGTAGCACAACTCCTTTGAAGTCAAGTTTTTCCAGTATTACCTTTGGTAACACGTTTAGAGAGGAACCATTGTCTATTAGCACATGAGACAGAGTGGTGCCGTTGCATTCGATAGAGATGTGCAGGGCCTTGTTGTGATTTCTTCCAGCAGGAGTTAGATCCACATCAGAGAAACCAAGACCATTGGGCACTGTAAGACTGGCGACACAATTCTCAAATTGGTCGATTGGGATTTCTTGAGGCACATGCGCAGCTTGAAGGAACTTCATTAGAGCTTTAGCATGAGCTTCTGAATATTTTAGCAGAGATAACATTGAGATTTTTGAAGCAGTATGCCCCAGTTGTTTGACAATATTGTAATCACTTTTGCAGATGATTTTCAATATTTCGTCCATCTCTTGCTTTGATGGATCCTCAGCAGTGATCTCTACCGGATTTTGAACTGGTTCGATCAGTGGCTCTTTGCCTCGAGTGTTGATATCTGGAATAGGAATTGGAACCTGGATTGGACTAGCAGCAATATTTGGAGAAATTTCTGGTGAAAAGATTCTTCCACTTCTCGTGATCTTGCTAGTGCCTGCAATGTTACTTACAGCTGAAGTAGTTAGTGTTGCGTCCTCTTTAGTCGAGGGATCCTGCTTAACTCCATGAATGTAAACATTAGTGTCATATCCCCATGGGACAGCTTTGTCTGAGGAGTATGGAAATGGAGTTGGTCTAGCAATGACTACTGATGCCACTTTGAGTGTAGCAGAAAGTTTGAATGGAGCCTTGGTAGAGATTTTGAATGGTAAGCTGGAGATCACTGAGACGTCTTCCATTCTTATCCCGTTGGCAAAGACTTTGCCCAACATGTCCATAGAAGGGAGCCTCTCAAACATAATGATACGGCGATCCATGTGTTTTTGAATTCCCATCTTTAGATTTTCACAACCATTGGGTTGGCGTGAGCAATAAAAGCAGTCGGGATCACAACCTGGAAAGTAACCAGCTTGGATGAACTTTCTTTTGACTTCGAGGAGTGGAATTGATACTTCGTTCACATCATAAATGTAAACTGTGTCTATGATAGCATTAACAGTTTTGTCATGCTTTGGCATAGGTGCTGTGATGACATTTGGAGTTTCTGGAGGATCGAACTCAATTTCTCCAGCATCTATCATGTCTTGGATTTTATTTTTCAGGGCCCAGCAGTGATCTGCGTCATGTCCTGGACAGTTTGAATGATAGGCACATGTTGCATCAGGGCGATAATTCAGAGAAGAAGTATTGACATTCTTCGGAGGACCCCTTAATGTGATCAGATCCGCTTTAAGCAAGTGCTGCAATGCCTGAGAGATTGGCATGTTGATTTTGGTGAAAGTTCTTCTTGGTGCATCTGGTCGATGCGTATATTTTGGCTGTTGATCTTTTTGAGGTGCAGATGCGGAGATCATAACTGCCCCTACAGATTGATGCTGATCACTTTTGTGACTTGTCTGAATTTGCGCTGTATTGACCTCATTTCTGATGGGCCTTTTTGTAGTACCAGAGGAGGATCCTACTTGAATTTTTCCATTTCGAATGCCACTTTCGACACGTTCTCCGGTCAGTATTAGGTCAGTGAAACCTGATGATGAACTTCCCAGCAAATGGCTATAGAATGGGCCAGTTAAAGTGCCCATGAACATGTCGACTAGTTCGCGATCAGATAAGGGTGGTTGAACCCTTCCAGCCATATCTCTCCACTTTTGTGCATACTCTTTGAAACTTTCTTTTGGTCCCATAGACATGCCTCGCAATTGAGTACGAGTGGGTGTAAGATCAGCATTGTATTGGTACTGTTTGTAAAAAGCAGCAGCTAATTCTTCCCAAGTATGAACCTTGGTATTTTCTAGCTGGTAGTACCATTCGAGTTGTGTACCTGACAGACTTTCTTGGAAAAAGTGAATCCACAATTTGTTATCTGTTGTATGAGGTTGTATCTTCCTCACATAAGATCTCAAATGTAGTTTTGGACAAGAAACTCCATCATACTTTGCAAAGGTTGGAACTTTGAATTTTGGAGGGATGACAACATCCGACACGAGTCCCAGATCATTGAAATCTAAGCCAGGTATTTTTTGTATTTCCATAGCTTTCATACGATCCTCCAACTGTTGGTATTTGTCATCATCCTGTTCGTCTCCAGAATGATCTTCTTCTTCATTTGAAGAGAGAGAGGGTTTAGCAGAACCCTGGTTGCTTTGATTATCTCCTTGTTCACCATCACCGACTATTTCAGGGATTGGTGGCTTTTTGATCTTTTTGACAGGGATCTTGATCTTCCTTCTCAGGTAACTCAAGCCTGCAGATTCTTTGGGCTTCTTCTTCTTCTTGAGTATCAGGGCTTTCAACTCTTGTTGTCCCTTTGCCAGTTCCAGAATTGCCACTTGAACTTGGGCATTCTGTACTTCAAGATTCTTGATGCTTGCCTCAGATTCCATCTCTTCTGACTGAAATAAACAGCGAAGAGATGAGAAACCCGTCATGAGAACCTGTTATGAAATGTGTATGACTGGATGCCATGTATGCAATGTGTATGCAATGTATATGAATGCAATGTATGAAATGCAATGTATGAAATGCAATGTGTATGCAATGCATATGAATGCATGTGTGCAATGTTTTCAAGGATCATAGAGTCTAGATTTGTTAAAGAAGCAACAAACGTTAGTTAATCAATTTATTCTTTTTTCTTTGCCTCATTTGGGCTTACAAGACAGAAAATAAAATAAATGATCTTTCAGGTCTCCCGTGGGCGCTTTTTCTTTGTCCCCAGGAATGCGTTGATTCTTTGTTCTTCTTGAAGCTGTCTGGTGAGCTCGAATAGCCTTCTCTCATAGTCCTGACAGTGTTCTTTGAAGGTGTCTCTTTCCTCTTTGAGTTGAACCCAGGATTTTTGCAACTCTTCCAAGTCAGTTGGCATATCCGGGTGTAGAATAACTTGAGGTTCGTAACCTTCGACTTCTGATTCGATAGTCACAGGTAGAACAGCGGGATAGGGCATCATGAGTTTTTGAGCATGAGTACGCACCCATCTGAGGTAAAGTTCCATAGGAATAGAATTCCATTGCCCCAGAGTTTTGCTTTCTATTCTATAGACACTGTCCCAAGCCTGTATGAATCTTCGTCGGTGTCTGTGAGAATCATTCTCGTAATCAAACACAATGCCACGGATAATCATGTCATGAGGACCGTTGTTTCTTGCATATCCGAATTGGCGTAGAGCTAAAGAGGGATTGTAAGTGATACCTCCTTTAATGCCAAGGAGTGGCACATTAGGGTATTCTCCACAATGATCAATGATAGTAATGTCTCTTTGAAAGAAGTTGTTCCATCGGATATCTGAATGAGATAAAGACATGATTCTGTAAGACCATTGTGCTCTTTGTTCATTTCTCAGTACTGATCGGGGAAGATGACATGTAAACCACCTAGCCAGCAGTGGTATACAGCACATGAGAGTTCCTCGCTTCTTCGTGGTACGAGTGTGTAGAGAGTGTAGGATGTCTCCCAGCAATGTTGGTACCGGGTTGCGAATTAGGAAAAGGTTGATGATGTGTATACTTATGAACTGGTCGGAATTAGGGAACAAAACCAACCCATAGATCAAAAGAGCCATAACTTCTTCAAAAGCTGGATAACTTTTGTTTTCTAGCAGTAGTCGAGCCTTTTCCAGTAAGAATTTGGCAAGCAAACCCTCAACTCCACTCTTTGTTTCCCAATTGGATTTGATTTCTGACTTTTGCAGATGTAAAGCAGCAGCAATGACTTCAGGTTTTGGTTTTCTTTCTAAACCAGTGAAAGGTAATTGATCTCGGATTGGTAATCCAATTAATTCAGAGAATTCTTCCAAAGTGGGTACCAACTGGTAATCAGGAAATGTGAAGCAATGATGTTCAGGGTCGAAGAACTGGAACAGGACCCGTATCATGTCTTCTTCAAACTTTGAGGTAACCAAATGGAGTAGGTGACCATGCTTTTCAGTGAATTGAGCATTCCTGGGGAATTCTGCTACCAAGACTTTGAGTTCAGATGGCACCGTTGAGATATTGATTCGGATGTAATCTCTGGTGGCGGGAGCCATTACCTGCAAAAACAAAAGTAAACTCTTTGATCCTTGAAATGTGTAGTGAAAAATGATGTGTTTATGATGCAAACATGTGGCACACAAAAACAAATCAAACAATAGCCTTAGGTTCAAAGGCTTGCATGAGGTTGATAGGTGATACCCTCCCCTCTGAAGTTGAGTTGGTTGAAACCTGTCCTAGAGTAGTATTCGGGTTCTATGATCCTTGGAGACAACACCTCAATACGGCGCTCGGACGGCCGATCAAGAATATTCCTCGAGGATAACTAGCTTCGATCAATTTCAAAGCTAGCCACTTAATAGGCCACAAGTCAAGTTCAACTAAAAGGTTCTAAGACAAATTAGTGTTAATGACACTTCGGAAGCCTAATATACTCCTTGATCGCTTTCAAGGGACATCAGTATAAACCAAAGTATCACACTAACGATGACTACCAGATCAACCGTATCGGTACATGCCGTACAGTTTCCTTGGTCTATTGTCATATACTTAAGGTATCTCGAGATTCGGGTTAGAATCTTTCACACAAGCAAAGTACCCAAGCAAACCTGTGAAAAGTAAAGCAATCAGATCAAACAATTGAAAACATCGAAATGATCTATACTCTAAAGGTAACCCCTTTTGAAAACATTTTGAATTTGTAATTCCCCAGCAGAGTCGCCAGTTCTGTGGACCGTCCTTTCGGGCCATACCCCTCCGTGGGTGGGATACGTGAACTGACTCTTTTTTGTCGATCGGACGCTTTCGCGTCACTTTTTGAAAAAGTTTACAGAGTCGCCACCGACCTTTTATTTTATCCAATGAAGGAAAGGTTTATAAAAGAAACAGAAAAAAGACCTTTGAGAGATTCTGGGTAAGGGGGTAGGTTATACAAAGGGAAGGTGTTAGCACCCTTTGTATCCATGGTTATCCATGGGCTCTTTAGTTTACTTAGCTCATTTGCTTTACTTTTCAATTGATTCGGAATGCTTTACCTGTGTTTTTGAAATACCTTTGCAAATAGAATTTGTAATGATCCTTGTGCGGATATATACAAATGCTTGTTTATCTTTCGAAAGATGTTTTGAAAAGATCGTTAATTTTGTAATGATCCGTGTTTGGATGTATACAAAATATTGTCTTTTGGAAAATTCGTTTTAAAAAAACAACAGTGTATGAGAATTTTGTTTGTTTTGATTTTGAGCAAGCAAACTAGGAGGTCTACCCTGAGTTAGGAGGTCTTTATCCTTGTTCCCTTTAAAAATCTATCCATTCGTCGGATATAAACAAAAGGTTCGATTTTGTACTCGAAACAGTAGAAATGTAACTTTGATTTTGAAAAGAGTGAAAAGGGGTTACCCTAGGAGGTGCAAATGTGATTGTGATTGAATTCAGATATTTATCTTTGAAGTTAGTGATCTGACGGTTCAGTTTTATCTTTGACATACACGCAGTTTATATGGGTGCTGGAAATTAAAATGCGGAAATGTAAAGTGCGGAAAGTAAATCTACGCTATTACATCGATTGTGCGGGAAATGTAAACTAGCCTATTTACATGAATTTGACATCCTATACATTTATCTAGGAATTTTAAATTGCAAGAAATAAAAGGCATATTTTTGTATTTTTGTGATTTATTTTAAATATAATTAATGCATTATTAATTAATTTAAAATAAAGAAAAGATGGAAATATGATTAAACCTAGCAAATAAGTTTAAAAATATGTACAAAATGTTTGTTAATTGATTTTAGAACAAAACTAATTTTTTTGGAATTTTTGAAATTGTTTTTGGATTTTTTTAAGTTAATTAAAACATAATTATGCAAATAATTACACAAATAATTAAAACTTGATGATAAAATTATCCTAAATATGTACAAAATTAGTTTATGATATATAAACAATATTTAACACAAAGAACAATTTTTTTTATGATTTTTTGACTAATTAAAATAATTAATAAGCAAATATATAAATACATACTAATTAATTATGAAAAATATTGAAATTTTGAAGAAAAATAAAATATTTTTATTTCAGAAAATAATATATATTTTTAGAAGTTTAAAATATTTTTTGTGGAATTTTTGGAATTTTTAAGCTATTTTAAATTAATTTTGCAAAGAAAATAAAATAAAATAGAAAATAAAATAAAAATAAAAAGGGATACTGATCTGGTGTAGTGATTGAGTGAGAGTCCATGGTGTGGCTGTGTGTTATGGTGCGTTGGATGGTAAGATTGATGAGATCAAGAGTCCAGATTTGTAGGTGCATGATATGATGGTAGGGAACATGTACTGAATTCAAGGAGAATTCAAACTTTCTGACTGGGGCCCACATGTGCACGCGTGGATGGGAGACTGGTTGACCTTCCAATGATGAAGAGCCACGTGAGCGGAGGGAAAAGTCAGCCTTGACTGACGAACCACGCTTGGACGCGTGGTCGTCTTCAACCTCCGTCTCATTCATTTTTTCAAACAGATAGCGGGGGTTTTAAACCCCCTCTATTTTTACGATAAATCGTGCAGTTTTTTATAGCTTCTGAACCTGCAAAAAATACACGTTAGCAACACATGAAAGCAACCCAGATCCACTAAACATGAGGCCCTGAGTTCATTGGTGGTATTAGTTTCTTTGTTTGATGCTTGTAGCTATAGATTCGAAGGTATTAAAGTTTAAGCATGCATGAACATCCATTAATGGTGTTGAGTGATTCTCACGTGGGAACTATTATGTCAAGGCCCAGATCACCCATATATGTCCCCATAAACATGTTAGGATGGTTAGTTTGTATGGAAATTAATTGCAAATATGAAAACGAAAGTTAATGCATATATACATGAAGAACACTTGTATGCACTATACGACTCTCATGGGCCTATATTATGAGTTCAATCTTACTCTATGTTGTTTGAGAAGATGATTGGAAAGCTTTGTTTGTATTAATATTGATTGAAATATAGAATTGGAAAATTACAAAGTGTATGTATTTTTTGGAGAATTTTATGATAAAGATGGCTATGCTCTTGTTCTAATTCGTCTCTTTGTTGTGGAGGTATGCTGCTCCTTTTATAGCCCATAGGCTGCTTGGAAGTGAAGCAAGAAGCTTTGTTGTCTTTGTTGAAAGTTTGATTTTTAAAATATTAAAAACCTTGAATTTTTGACCAATCCTTGACTCCATTCAATGCTCTTGCCTTGGGCATCAATTTTCTGCAGAAAAATGAAGACTTTGGAGGTGTGTCATACTTGGAGATCAAGCCATCAATTATCCATGCAATTTCCTTTAATTTTAATCTTAAAATAAGATAAAATTATGTCAAAAATGGATAATATAGATGTGGGCTTTGTCTTGGTCGTGGGAGGCCCATAGTAACATGGCAAAGATGTTTGGACCACAAAAACTTGGCATCTTTTGGAAAAAAAACATTTTTGAGCAATGTTGATTTCATGCATTTTCCCAAAATTTAGCCAACTTCAACAAGGTGTAAATCCTTCAATTTTTGTCATATGAAGGAGATCTTGCACTTTTTGGAAACCTCAAAGAGTCCTCTAACCAATGTCTTTGGTCTCATGTCAAAATGATTTTTGGTTCTCCTTGTGTGTCCTTTTGAAAAAAGTGTCTTTTTGTTGACTTTGAAAATGACCTGTAATGTCTTTGGCCATATTTTTCAAATGGTGAATGCTATGACCATGGGATCAATTGCATTTGAAAGATAATTGAATTTCCTTCAAAATGAGCTTTGGTTGACATTTTTTGGATGAAGGATGAGAGAGTTATGATCAGTCAAAGTTGAGTTGACTTTTCAGGCAAAAACCCTAATTTTGAATCTTAGGGTTTTGTTGATTTTTGATCTTTCCTTGATGAATTGTGATCATCCAATGATCAAATGTTGAATCCTTTGACAAAATATGGATTTTGACAAAAAATTTCATTTTTGACTGTCAGTTGACTTTTTTGGTCAAACGGGTCGTCTGTTGACTGTTTGAGCTGCTGACGGTGCGTCTGAGTGAATTGAAGTTTGAAAATTTGTATGATGGTACTTTGAGATGTATGGATGTATATGGAATCCACTTGAGCTCTCAAAACTTGTTGCTCCTGTTAAAACAAGAAAAACCCTGATTAGGGACTGTCTGTATAGGAGGCAGTTAAGCGTACCTGATTTTTGTGCAGTGTTGAGTTTCTGCTAATCATGTGATATTCAGAAGACTTCTAACACAAAAATCTTGGAAATTTGAATTGTGAATGATTGATTTGATTGATTGTACAAATCACTGTGAATTGTACTGTCTGCAGTTTGTCTATCAACTGACTGTTCGTGTACTGAAGCAGCAGTTAAAGTGAAAAAGTCAACTGTCAAAGTTAATTTTCTTTTCTTTTTTGTTGTTATTTTTGTCTTTGTTTTGTGTGAAGCATGAAAATTTATTTACATGACTTGTTAGAAACAGAAACATAATAAATAACTGATATTTACGGTATGCGGGCAAAATTACCGATAATAACCTGAAAATTGTTTACTGCACAGAAATAGAAATATTTGACTGGCAGAAAACACACAAGTTAAGATTTGATTTTTGAAAAAGAGATTTGAAAAGATTTTGAAAATAATGGAATATAGTACAAAAGTTAGTGGGAAACCAAAAACAATTGTTACCAGTATAGTGTGAGTTTCCTGATTCTGCGCCTGCAAAAAGATTTAACCCTGCATGAACTGTGTTAGTACTATTTATCTGTAAAATAAATAAATAGTATTTGTGAAGTAAGGAACAGTATTTGGCGTTTGCGTAAGAATAAATTCCACTGTAAGCCAAGTTACTGTGTAAGAAAAATTCTGAAAACCAAGTTCTTCATATGTCAGGATATTTTGAAAAAATCCATGTTTATATGAGACTCTTAATTTTCATATTGAAACTTTCCTGAAAAAAGAAGTGGGCAAATTTTGGGGTATAACAATAATGTCTATCAAAAGTCGAATGTTTAAACAAACAGAAAAAGAAATTGCAACTGAAAGTAAAACTAATGATCTTAAAGTCCACTCTTCTAGCCATCCACAGTATTAGCACTCTTGTTGTGATTAGGCATGGTTGCAGGAGCGTCGAACTCGATTTCTCCAGCGTCGATCATATCCTGGATCTTGTTCTTCAATGGCCAACAATCATTAGTGTCATGTCCAATGTTGTCGGAGTGATAAGCGCACCTTGCATTAGGGTTATATTGATGAGATGCGGTATTAGGCTTCAGAAGAGGATCCTTTAAAGTAATCAACCCTGCTTTCATCAACTGTTGTAACGCTTCAGCCAAAGTTATGTTGATCTTTGTAAATTGTCTTTTAGATGCGCCTTGTTTATGCGGGTTTCCCTTTTGTCGTACCAGCACTTGATTAGAGGCCAGGACTACTCCCACAATATTGGATTCATTCCTTTCATTATGCGCCTTCTTTGTAGTATTAGAATATGTAGTCACTTGAATTTTACTGCTTCGGATACCGCTTTCAACATGTTCCCCAGTCAGTATGAGGTCGGTGAAACCGGATGAGGAACTTCCCAGTAAGTGACCGTAGAAAGGACCAGTTAGTGTACTCATGAACATGTCTGTTAACTCTCGGTCAGTCAAGGGAGGTTGAACTCTGCCTGCCAGGTCTCTCCACTTTTGAGCGTACTCCTTGAAACTTTCCTTCAGCCCCATAGACATACTTTGTAGTTGCATGCGGGTTGGCGCAAGGTCAGCATTGTATTGGTATTGCACATAGAAAGCAATTTCCAAATCTTCCCATGTATGGATATTGGTACCCTCCAGTTGATAGTACCATTCGAGTTGTGTTCCAGATAAGCTTTCTTGAAAGAAATGGATCCAGAGCTTCTTATCAGCAGTATGAGGCGGAATCTTTCTCACATAAGACCTCAAGTGTAGTTTAGGACAAGAGACTCCATCATACTTAGCAAAGGCCGGAGTCTTGAACTTCGGAGGGATAACAACTCCAGAGATGAGTCCTAGTTCCTCCAAATCTAACCCAGGTATCTTTTGAATTTCCATGGCTTTCATACGTTCTTCCAACAACTTGTATTTGTCATCAGGATGTTCATCCTCATGGTAATAGTCTCCTTCTTCTTCAGAAGGCTTGGCAGAATCGTGATTACTTTTTGCCTCAATTTTGATACTAGCATCATCATCATCTTGCTCATCTTCGTCACTATCTTCAGAGGCTTCGGCATCCCTGAGTTGCAAGATCGGTCTAAGCCTTTTCCCCAGAGTCTTCTTGCCCTTCTTCTTCTTCTTTTTAGTCAGCAAGGTTTATAGCTCTTCTTGCCCCTTGGACAAATTCATAATCAAGGCTTGGAATTCAGCATTTTGAGCCTGGAGGTCTTTGACCGGTTGCTCGAGATTCATGATGACTGAAATAAACAGCGAGGCGGGATGAGAGACCTATTATAAGAAACCTGTTATGAAATGTTATGAGTGCAAATGCAATGTTTTTCAAGGATCTATCGGAATTTAGTTAGCAACATTTAGACATTTAATCAGTCACAGCTTCGTTTGAGGAAACTTGGCTTTCGTCTTTAAGCGTCATTCTTTAAGAATCAAGCTCACCATATCGAGTGGGTCATCGCCTCTGATTCGGAATACTTCTGAATTTGAAGGCGCATAGCTTAAAGGAAAATAAATCCTCTTGCCCCTTGATAAGTATGATGTCCGTGAATTGGGAGGCATACGGCAAGAGGAAAATAAATCCTCTTGCCCTTTGATAGGTGTAGAGTCTCTGAATTGGAAGACATATGGCCAGAGGAAAATAAATCCTCTTGCCCCTTGATGAGAATTTAGTCCTTGATAAGGGCACCTGAAATTATGCACCCTAAATCCCTAAGATCCTTGAAAGGGTTAGTTAAATCATATTATGCTTATGATGTCATGATGTCATGATGTTATGCGAATGCAGTTCATTAGACTTAGTTTGAGATAGTAAGGACAAACCTTTCAACAAAATCTACGAGGAAACGAAGGTTAGTAGCAAGCATAAACAAGTCACGCAAGTCACACAAGTCACACAATTTCCTTAGGCTCGGCTTGCATGGAGTTTAGATCATGTGAGATACCCTTCCCCAAAGGTATTTCTAAGGATAAAGATGATATCAGCAACGGGTTCTACAAGTTATCCAGAATTGTCAGCCCTTCTAAAGCATCTCCAGACATGATACATTCGCATCATGCAATGATACTTTGAGAAAGGACCTATCTGAATTATAGGATCGGGTAGCAACTAGTTCTCGACATTTGCCAAGAGTAGTCCCCTCACTAGGTTCCTAAAGGCAAAGATGGGTTAAAGGTAACTAAAGGTCCTTGAGCTCCGGCGCATCCACAGACACATACATAGACCCCCTCATTTGAGAAAGGTGTGCATATGCTATGGAGTCCTAACTCAAGTGTGAACTTCATATTGACTCATCTCCCACATATGTGAAAGAGGTTGCCATGACTATGCCACTCCTAATCTTAAGTGTTCTTGAATCCGGGTATAGGATTCGTCCTTCAGTTATTCCCATAACACCCCTGAAAAAATAAAGCAAGCAAGGCAAACAATAGAAAACAATTAAGTGAATCCTAAACGTTTAAGGTAACCCCTCTTTTATAATAAAATAATCCCCAGCAGAGTCGCTTGTTCTGTAATACGGTGAACTGACTTTATTGGAATGTACGGTAAGCAAGAGTCGCCACCGACTTTTATTTTATCCAAATTAAATCAGAAAGGCTAAAAGAACAGGAAAAACCTTTTAAATAAAACAGGGTTCGTGGGGGTAAGTTATGCAAAGGGAAGGTGTAAGGCACCCTTTGCATCCATGGTTTTCCATGGGCTCTTAATTGCTTTGCTCTTTTTGTTTTCAAAAACTTAGAAATGTAGAAGAAGTGAATACGGACTTTAGCTCGTAAATGAGCGTAGCCATATTGAAGTTTTTTTTAAGAAAAGGGTAGAAAAAGGAATTTAAACCAGAGCATGCAATTAAGGACAAATTACCTTGATATTTGTAAAAAGTTCTTTTAGCCTTTCAGGGTGAAAGGGTCTTTCCATGCTATAAGAGGGTATGAAGCCTTTCATTTGGAGGTTGAAGGGTCATCGAGAGTTCGTTCGCCATAAGACTATCCCATGCCATAGAGAGGCATGTACTCTAAGGGAAGAATCAGAATAGCCTTTCGTAGGCAACTTCCGAGGGTCGAGATCATGTTTAGTGTATCGAAGGCAGCATCATTAGGGACCTATGATCTTTGCATAATCGAGGCAACATGGCTGAGGTATCCTCGTATTCGAGGGACATGGCTATTCTGCAAAAAAAACACAAGGCAACAGGCAACAGGCAACAAGAGGGGTACCATAAAAGTGTGCGTGGATGCAACAATCACGTGATCAGATTCAGAATAAGTTATCTTGTAATTAGGTGATTCTAATTCAGTTCAGGGTTATCACTCCCTAAAATTACTAACCACGACAATTAATATTATACAGTTTAAGTGCCTTTAAGGCCAATCAATACAAACCAGAAACAGATACACAAGAATATGGGGAAGGGAACAATGATACCAGCGGGTTTGACATAAGTAATAATTAAACAGAAAAATAAAAGAGGTTAGAGTTTTAGGGTTACTGTTTATTTGAGCCTTGACGGTTGGCAAACCCTGAAAAGGCGGGAAAAATAGAAAACCAAAAAAAGGGGTGAGTGCATTATCAATTCAAACGACAATTAGGGTTAACCCTAATTTAGCAAATAAAATAAAATAAAATAAAATATTTAAGATAAAAATAACACTTAGCTTTTGATTTGATCTGATATGGTTGGCAGTCGGGGTATTTGAAAAGTCAACCCTAAGAAAAGGCACAGAAAAGAAATATTTTCAGTGTAGGGTTAATTCTCGTAAACCCTGATTAGGGAACAAGTTAACCTGGTTAATAGAATAATTAAAAATCAAATTTATCAAATTTAACCTGGTTAATAAATTAAATTTTCTAACCCTAATGTATATTTTGGTTAATAAAAAAAATTATAATTAATTAAACAAACAATTTAATCAAATTAAATGTATAAATCAAATAAATATATTTTTATTTATTAAGTTTTTAGTAAAAAAAATGTTTTGAAAACAAAGTTTTATTTTTGTTTTTAAAGATTTTAAGGGATATATGTATATAAAAAAACAAATAAATGAAATAAATAATAAAACTAATTGTGTAATAAAAAAATAAAATAAAAATTAAAAATCTTAGCTTGATCGTTTGCTGCACATGGATGGAGGATTATGATAGACTTGCACCTTCAGGCCCTTCGGATCGGATTGAAGCATTGATCTATTGGCTAATAACCGACAGTGCACCATAGGCCATGATGAGCATGTGCGCGTTGGATCCACCTGCAAGCTTAAGCAAAATAATCCACAAAATAAGCCAGCCACTACGCCATTCTTATTTTGTTGATAAAATAAGGTGGAGTCTAGAGTGAGGGATCAAGTAAGTCCCTCACCGGTGTAACACCACAAATATACCATTAGATTTATCCAATGGATTAGAATTGATTGGGAAAAAAAGAGAACACCTATACATTTCATAGACAATGTTTTTAATTTTCTCCTTACTTGTGCAACCATATCTTTTTTTTCTTTCTTATTAGAAACTACTTAAATTGTTGAAAAAAATAAAACTCAAGATAAAAACTACTGCTTTATTGTTTTCGTTGTTATTGGAGTGAGGAGAACTTGTAAGAATTTCTTTGTCCAAATACAATAGTCTTTGCCTCAATTTATATTTTAAAAATCTTTAATATGTTGAATGGGGGTAGAAAGTTTGACAATGTGATATGCAGATATGGTGTTTTTACATATGCGTCAGATTTTTTTATTTCTACTGGAAGTTCCAGAGTGAAACACAACTTTTTGAGTTTTTTCAATAAGTGAGAATGTAATTGAATAATTTATTAAAGAATAATGATTAATTCATCATGGTGTTAATGTGCACGTATGAGAAGGCAGTTGATGAATAAGCATAAAACGGTTTTTTTGAGAAACAGAGTGAGAATTGTGTGCAGTAACGTGCAGAATATTCCATTTTTATTTTTAATTGATCTTAACCATTAAAAAGATCAGAGGGTGTATTTTTTGTGCTTCATAGGTGAGGGATTTAACTGAGCCCTCACCTTAGAAGTCACCATAAAATAAACATCATAAAACATAATATATAAAGTATGATTTGCTCAAAAACTTAAAACGAAGCTCGCGCCTTCCCCCCTTTTGCACTGTTCATCGTCGTCTTCTAATGGAGCTAGACCTGCAGATTTCGAAAATCGACAAAAAACACTACAAATGCGTTATGAGACCATGGACCGATCGCAATCTCTCCACTGAACACGATGGTATCCATTATTTTGCCTAATTTTTGGTTATTTAGAAAAGCCCCAATTCAAACCTTCATAACCTAACTATGGCAGATATCGATTTATGCGTCTACACAACAATTAAATCATATGGAAATCTTCGATTCAACATCATGAACGTGAATATGCAGTCAAAATTTGTTTACCAAACACAAATTAAGCAAAACGATCCAAGTTTAGAAAAGCCAAACCGTAAACGTATGGATGATAATTATGGATGTTCTGGGCTTTGATTCCGATCCAATCTCCCTCGGAGAGTGTCGAGCTAACTTCCACAATCCTCAGAATGGCTTGAATTGATTGAATTCTCAATTTGTAAAAATCTGGAATGCCACAGTTTTTACGATTCTGTTAGTGTCTTGCTGCCAAGTTCTCCTTGCGGCTAATCCTCTTGTCCAGCCAAAAATCCCCGCATGGTTTGATTAGTTTTGTGTTTTTATAGCACTTGAATTAGGTTAGAGGTGTGGAATCCAACCTTTGCAAATCAAGTTTTTGATATTTGATTTTAGCAAGAATATTGAATCTTTCTCTTTTGGTTTTCAATCAAGCTTGTACGATTCTTTCTTCCCAAAATCAGATTTTTATGACCTCCTTTTTAATTATTTTATTATTCAATTCATCACATGTGATATATCCATTTATTTAATATTTTTAGTGATTTATTTAATATTTAAATGAATATAAATTCACATAAATACAAATAAAATCATAAAAAATAAAGTGATGGATTTAAAAGCTTCTCTTAGGGTCATGGGCCTGTTCAAAATCCAAATGATAATCCTATTAGTCATAAATCTCAAATTTACTCATCTTGACTTCCACTCATTTCCCACATTTTAGCCGACTTATTCAATTCATAACTTTCTCAATTTTTATCGTATGAAGATGTTTTAGGATGTTTTGGAAAGCTCAAGATGTCCTCTAAAAGCCACTTTGGAACATATTTTGTATTAGAGGATTTTATCTTAAAGATATGGCTCCTGGCAAAAGACAGCTTTTTGCGAGCTTCTAGAAGAACCTGTAATCTTTTGGCTCATATCTCTCAAATGATGCATTTTCGGCCTTGGCATGTGAGAGACAAAATTGTAGAGAATTCAGTTTCCTTAAAATTGAGATTTGGATGGGAATTGTATGATGTTCCATGTGGGAGTTATGGCTAGTCAAAGTTCAGTTGACTTTCTCCTATGGAAACCCTAATTTAGAAACTTTTGAAATTGTTGATTTCTGATCTTTCCTTAATGAACCATGATTAATTCTTGATCAAATGGTGATTGATACTTCAATATGAGGATGTTGTCAAAAAATAAGAAGTTTTGATTGTACTTTGACCACAGTTGACTTTTAGGTCAAATCAGTCGACTGTTGACTTTCTGAGTAATTGAGCGATTAACTCTTTGAATTGAGCCCTGAATTTTGTCATGGAAGTAGTTTAGAGTATCATAGACCATATGAGATGCCTTAGAGTTTTTGATCCATTGATTTTTCCTCAGAACCACGAGACCCTAGTTCTTGAACCTTGTTTAGGAGAGGGTGTCTTTGAACAATGTGCCTTGATTTTGAACTTGAACAAGAGAAATAACATGGGAAAATTTTGGGGTATGACATTGATGTTGTTTTATGTTTTTTGTTAATAAATGGTTTTTCATGTGCAGCTAGCAAATGGTTATGGTTCTTTACTCATCACTTAAAGCTTCGAGAAATTGTTAGTTATTAAGTTCTCCCACTCTTTGTTAATTAATTGATGTTTTTGTTGATAAATGTTACTGGGTTTCTTATACCATATGTGATTGCTTGTTTCACTAACCCCTCATTGAACTTGCATTCATTTAAATAGATTTTTGAGATAATAATGAAAAAAATTAAACTATTCTTGAAAATCAACTTATACGATCCAATGTTTTTTTGAATTGCATGCATCTTGTAAATCATAATTTTCCCTTTAGCATATAGAATTTCATTCAATACCACAAATTATTCATCAATATTACTTTGAAGAATTTGGGACTAAATCAAATCCTATAGGCTAAAGAGGAAATCATGATTTATAAGAGGCATACAATTCAGAAAACATTGGATCATTTAATTTGTTTTTCAGGAATAATTTAATGTTTTTTGATTATTATCTCAAAAATCTATTTGAATGGTTGTATATGGTTAACGAGGGGTATAGAATAACAAGCAATAACATATTTTATAATAAACTCTTATGTATACCACAAAGGTTGGAACTTATAACCGTGGTAAAATGTTATTTTGTATGCGCTTTAATTTTGTTTATAGCTGGGTATCGAACCCATGACACTATATTTACGACAACCGTTATTTACGTCAACCGTTGTGATAGATAGTGTGTTACATAGTTTATCACAACGGTTACGCGCACGTGGTTGAAACAACGAAGTTACAATCATATGCTACTTCACAACGGTATGTCACGCATGATGGTATCCTTTTTCAACCGTTATGAAAGGGGTTTTCCGTAGTAATGCATGCTTTTCTAAAAAAATATTAAACTAAAAAATATTAAACTATGTGGTAAGTTCTCTTCAATGATATTGTGTCACACCTTTTTATTTGACATTGCACCATATTAACCATATGAGTTGGTTACTTCTATTTATTTCATATCATCATACTCTGAAGTACTTGATTATGAGTATGATAGTATTATTCCCCCAAGGAGGTGGATAAATAAATTTGGGTGGTCTCCCTTCACTAGTTTGCATTGTCCTTGTAAACCACATCTTTAATCCATGATATTTACATGATTCATTTAGAACTACTTATATGCTTAACTTAATTTTGTTAGACCCTTCCTATATGATTATAAAATAATATCATTTCAAGTCTCTTAACTTCTAGTTCCACCATAATTGACCTATCATACTTCTTAAGAGTACCACATGTAGCACAATTGAGAATCACCTTTAATTCATTTTCTAAGGGATAATAATTAGAGTATATACATTTCAATTTGATAAAATATAAATTAGCACTCGAGCATCAATATCACAAATTATCACACCAATTCATTTATTACATATAAGTATCTCACAATTATAGCAATTATCAAATAAATAGAATATTCAAACAATTACAACAATTCACATGAGTAAAACACCACTTTTCATAATTGTATAAGTTATCACATATTTAACATAATTTAAATTAATCAAGATAATAAAGTTTTGAGTCCTCCTTTTAACTACGCACTTTTTAATCTTTTTATATTAATTTAATTGTCACTCAAGGGATGAAATTATCGCAATGAGTCCTAGATGAATTTTGAGCAATATGACTTTCTTGTTCATTTAACTTATTTGACATTTATGATTCACACTTATTCTCATCTCGTACTTTAGAATTTCAAGTTTTGCCATAAATTTGATTTTTGAGCAAGAAAAAAAAGATATTTTTAGTTGCAAATAACATATAGTATTTTTAAAACTTTTTGCCGCAAGGATTCTAAAAATGATGTCTATAATTAGAGAAGACAAACATACTAACCATAATCAGAAAAAAAAAAAAAAAAAACCGTGTTAGAAATGTTGTATGAAATATTGGTCATTATTACTTCTTTTTTGTCAAACTCGTTGTCTGAAGGTATGGTCAACTCTTCTTTTTGCGCCTCTCCTGCTAATTGTGTTAACCGAGTTATTTTCCTACTTTCTTTTGGTGTTTTATCAATCTCCGAATCAAACAACTATCCAATAGAGTAGTTACCTTGCATAAAAAATTAGAAAATAAAAATATCTCAGTTTTGCACAATGTAGAATTAATTAATAAGAAGTAATAATGAAAATTGAAAATAATATAAAATAAATTAAAAATTAAAATAAATTCAATCACAATATTTTTTTATAAGCAAAGATTTAACTAGAGAGAGTACTACGGGTACTCAAATCCGCTTACAAAAGAAGAGCACTATCGCTCAAACTCATAAATTACTAACCAACTGAAATCTACTTTAAGTAAAAAAATGGGTTTTTACGAAAATCGTAGAAATTACACTTGGTATAAGCATTTTCACCGAAAAACAACCATTTCTAAACCTTTAACTTAACATTCCAAGTGAGATTGTTAACATTGCAATTCCCTTCGTTAAAAATAATATCATTTCTCAAAAACCAGATTCCCCTAACCACTGTCATCCAAATAAGGCCCTCCTTTTGTTTCCTTACTCTATACTTCCTCACGCAATCGCCACAAAAAAGAAAAAATTTCCAAGAACTCACGACAGGTTCTGGTTCAAGACTGATCCAAGAAGCGATGTTGTTCCACACCAACGCCGAAACCGGACAGAGAAACAGAAGATGATTTAAAGATTCCTCCACCTCCGAACAGAAAACATATTTGATCTCGGAATTGGGAAAGGGAATATCTCTTCGACGAAGCAGATCTTTTGTCGGGATTTTGTTCAAGAAGCACCTCCACACAAAGGCCCTAATACTAAACGGTATGTCAATGGACCAAATAGAACTAAACGCTTTTGAACAACCTTCTTCAATTTCCACTAAATTGTTGCTGCCTACCATGCAATCGTAACCAATTTTAGCAGTGTAACCCACAATCAGATCTAGTCTCTAAAACACCATATTCGCTCTCTCCCTCACCGGCACGGCTGAGCCAATAACCACACCAAAATGCTATTGAGCTCCTGCAAAATCCCAAGGCATCATAACCACATCGATACCAAAATCACCCCATGTAACACCCCATAATTTCAGTTTATTAATTTAAATTAGATTTAAATTGAATAATTGGAATTTTAGTATTTAATCGGATTTAATTGGAAAATGATGGAGTAAGAGCTATTGGGCTTATGGTGTGGTATTAGTAAAAGAGGGGTGCTAATTAGTTAGGCATTTTACCAAGTTGTGGTTAAATTATTTTATTTCATTTTTCATAAAATAAGAAAAAGGAACCAATTGGGGAAAAAGGGAGAACACGTGAAAAGAGCAAGAGAAGAGAAAGAGGCAAGAACGTGGAACCGGAAGGAGAGTATTCAAGAGATTCATCGAGGTAAGGGGGGACTCTTCCTTTTAGTATCTCTTATGTGATCTTAGGTAATAGGTAGATTGATGTATGGTTTGATTCAATTAGATATTGGGATTGTTAGGTTAGGGTGTTCTAATTGGATTGAATTGATGATAATTGTGTGAACTATTTGGTTAATAATGCGTTTAAATGATGTTTTATAGAGTATAATTGAATGTATGATGATTATATGCCTGTATGTGATGTCTGGAATCGTTTTTGGGTGAAAAGAAGGTGAAATCGCAGGGTCTGTCGCAGACTTGGGGTTTGCTGAAATCGCAGGTCCGCCGAGCGGAGGGGGGTCCGCTGAGCGGAGGTCCCAACGTAGTTTTCTTCTGTTGGACGTCGCTAGAGGTCCGCTGAGCGGAGGTCTGAAGGATTCGCTTCTGTTGGGCTTCGCTGAGCGAACCTTGCTGTGTGTGAATTTTTATAAGACTTTAAAATAACGTATCTTTTGATTCGTTAGTCGTTTCTTAGTGCCGTTTTGGGCGTTGTGCAAGTAATTAAATGTTTTATAGGATGAATGATGAATATGGGAAGTAGCCGACTTTATTTCTTTAAAACTCGATTTAATTACTTGATGAGAATTGAACATTGTGTGCATAGGAGGTAAGTGTGACAATGTATTTGATATGATGATGAAATGGTTGTGATTATTATTGTGATTGTGATGAATGCAGGACTACTTGAATGATGTTGAAAGCATGTACATACTTATTTGGTGATGTGGTGTTGAGATGAATTGTTCATCGTTGGTGGACATATTTCCCATTATGCGGAAATTGTGTCGGTGGGCCGTATCTCGATGAGGCATAGATCGGTTAGGTGGATTGGTTCCACGGTTTATTGGTACCACATGCATAGTGTCGGTTGTGTCATATGCATTTTGTCATAACATGATTGTATGAAATTTTGTGCTATGCCTCGTAATCTATTATGGTGTGAATCTGAATATGTATAATTGGGTGAACGGTATATTATAATACTTGTTACTTATGAATTGCATAATATTTACTAATTGAGAATGAGACTCACCCTTACATATTGTCATTTTCAGATTGAGGAGTAGCGGCATTAGTGCTTGGTGAGGATGACTCGTAGCGTTTATCCGTTTATATTGGGTCGTGTTGGTCATGCTCTGATCTGTAACATTGGGGAACGATAGTTTTAGAGTTTTTATGAGATTACTCTACTTTATTTGGTGTTGAATTAAATTTCCTTTTAGTTGTATTTGATGATGTTTCTTATTCCGCTGCGATAAACATAATTATGTTTTGGTGAACCGTTTCCTAATGAAGCATGACTTTGACCTTAGTTGAATTATCTATTCTAAATAATTGTGGCACCCTTGTGTGTATGTTTTTACTCTGATTATTTATTTAAATTGCCGCGGGGTTTAGAAGGGTGTTACAATAGTGGTATCAGAGCATAGTCGGTCGTTTGAGTCGGAGTCTTAGTGTCAGTTAATCCCTCGTATGTGACTAGTGTAAGGTTGACACTATCGATACTTCTCGTTCTAATGAATATTGTTTCATATTTAGCAGAACAATGGCCGGAAGAGGTGGACGAAACGACGATGCTATCGCTGAGGCTCTGGGCATGATTGCTGGTGTGCTGGGAGGGAATGCAAATGGAGCTGTGATTGGTGCTGACAGGCAGATGAACAGTTTTCAGAGGAACAATCCTCCGTTGTTCAAGGGTACGCATGATCCTGAAGGTGCTCAGAAGTGGCTTAAGGAGATCGAGAGGATTTTCAGAGTCATCGATTGTGCTGAGAACCTGAAGGTGAGGTATGGTACTCATATGTTGTCCGAAGAGGCTGATGATTGGTGGATGGCTGCTAGAGCTGAACTGGATGCTGATGGTGTGGCTATTTCCTGGGATGTATTCAAAAGAGAGTTTCTAAGGAGGTATTTTCCTGAAAATGTTCGAGGCAGGAAAGAGATTGAATTTTTGGAGCTGACTCAGGGTAATATGACGGTACCAGAGTATGCTTCGAAATTTGTTGAGTTGGCAAAGTACTACGTTCACTACAACAATGACGAAGCTAGTGAATTCTCAAATTGCATCAAGTTTGAGAATGGTCTTCGCGATGAGATCAAGCAGGGAATTCGGTATCAGAGGATTCGGCGATTTGTCGATTTGGTGGACTGTAGTAGGAAATTCGAAGAGGATAATCTTAAGCTGAAGTCATCTCACTCTCGTGAGTTGGTTGACAAGAAAAGTAAGAAGCCTATGGATAGGGGTAAGCCATATGGTAGAGGAAATCCTAGAGCTGGGGATTGGAAGAGGCCTAGTGGGGGAGATTCTGGTGCTCCCGTTAGGTGCTATAACTCTGGTGAAACTGGGCATAGAAGGAATGAGTGCAAGAGTGGAGAGAAGAAATGCTTCAAGTGTGGTAAGACGGGTCATATTTCTTCTGATTGTAGGGTGAAGATCGTGACTTGCTACAATTGCGGCGAAGAGGGTCACATCAGTCCACATTGCACTAAACCGAAGAAGGATCAGGTTGGTGGAAAAGTCTTTGCTTTGTCTGGGTCAGA